>NC_091437.1:130928112-131113135 GCF_964237555.1 Oryctolagus cuniculus | reverse complement strand
CACACAGACTGCAAGTGAAAGGATGAGAAAATATATTCCATGCTAATAGAAAGCAGAATCAAGCATGTGTGGCCATCCTAATGTCAGACAAAATCAATTTTAACATAAAAACTTAAAAGATACAAAGAAGGACACTATGTAATACTTAAGAGATCAATTCAACAGAGAGATGTTAACATAATAAATGTGTATACACCCAGTGCCAGGGTGCCTGACTATTTAAAATGAATGTGAATGGATCTAAAGGGAGATATAGTCTACAATAAAATAGTAATGGGGAACTTCAACACCCCACTTTCATCAACAACATCAACTAGAGAGATAACCAGCAAAGAAACAAAAGATTAAATCTACAATATGGAACAAATGGATTTAAGTGATATCAACATAACCTTTCATCACTCAGTTGCAGAATGCACATTCTTTTCATCAGTGCATGGAACTTTCTCTAGGATAGACCACATGCTAATCCATAAAGCAAGTCTCACCAAATAAAAAAGTCAAAATCATATCATGCATCTTTTCCTGACCACAATTCAATGAAGTTGGAAATCAAAAACTCAAGAATCTTTAGAACATATGCAAAAATATGGAAACTGGATAACATGCTCATGAATGAACAGTGGGTCATAGAAGAAATCAAAAGAAAAATAAAAAAAAAATCTGGAAATAAATGAAGATGACAATACAACATATCAAAACTTACGGGATACAGCAAAAGCAGTGTTAAGAAGGAAGTTTATAGCAATTAGGTGCCTCCATCAAAAATTGGAAAGGTATCAAATAAATGAGCTATCAAAGCATCTCAAGAAACTAGAAAAACAACATCAAACAAAACCCAAAATCAGTAGGAGGAAAGAAATAATTAAAATTAGAGAATAAACAAAATTGAAGCAAAAAAGATTTAAAAGATCAGTGAAATGAATAGCTGATCGATATATCATTGATCCAACTATCTAATAAAAAGATGGAGAAGACCAAAATCAATAGAATAAGAGATGAAAAAGGAAATGTAACAACAGATATCACAGAAATTAAGCAATCATCTGGAATTACTACAAATAACTCTATATCAGCAAATCTGAAAATCTAGAAGAAATGGATAGATTCCAGAACACATATAATCTACCAAAATTGAGCCATGGAGAAATAGAAGCCATCAATAGACCAATTACCAACACAAATTAAATCAATAATAAAAAAAAACCTCCCAACAAAGAAAAGCCCAGGACTGGATGCCTTCACTGCTGAGTTTTACCAGACATTTAAATATGAAATAATTCCAATTCTTCTCAAGCTATTCAAAAACAGTTGAAAAAAAGGGAATTATCCCAAACTCCTTATGTAAAGCCATCATCACTTTAATTCCTAAACCAGATAAAGGTACAACATAGAAAAATAACTATATACCAATATCCTTGATGAACACAGATGCAAAAATTCTCAACAAAATACCAGCTAATTTAATCCAACAACACATCAGAAAGATCATTCATCCAGATCAAGTAGGATTTATCTCTGGTAGGCAGGGATGGTTCAATATTTGCAACTCAATCAACATGATACCTCACATTAACAAACTGACGGACAAAGAATGTATAATTTGAATAGATACAGATAAGTCAGTTGTAAAATACAACATCTTTCATGATGAAAACCTTCAGCAAATTGGGATAGAAAGAACATTCCTCAAGACAACTAAGGCAATTTAAAACAAACCAACAGCCGGCATCCTATTGAGTGGGGAAAAGTTGGAAGCATTTCCACTAAGATCTGGAACAAAACAAGGATGCCTACTCTCATCAGTGCCATTCAATATAGTCCTGGAAGTTTCAGCCAGAGTCATTAGGCAAATCAAAAATCAAACTAACACAAATTGGGAAGGAGGAAGTAAAATTATCCCTATTTGCAGATGACATGATTCTACATAAAGGGGAACCAAAAGACCCCACTAAGAAACCATTGGATTCCATGAATGAGTCTGGTAATGTGGCAGGATATAAAATCAACACACAAAAATCAGTAGCCTTTGTATAAACAGACAAAGTCATGGCTGAGAAGGAACTTCTAAGATCAATCCCATTCACAATAGCTACAAAAAAAATCTAATACTTTACAATAAATTTAACCAAGGGGGTCAAAGGCCTCTATAATGAGAATTACAAAACTTTAAAGAAAGAAACAGAAGAAGACACACAAAAAAAGAATGGAAAAATCTTCCATGTTCATGGATTGGAAGAATCCATATCATCAAAGTGTCCATACTACCAGAAGCAATTTAGAGATTCAGTGTGATGCCAATCAAAACACCAAGGACATTCTTCTTAGATATAGAAAAAATGATGAAATTCATATGGAAACAGAAGAGACTCTGAACAGCTAAAGCAATCTTATACAACAAAAACAAATATGGAGGCATCACAATTCCAAACTTCAAGACATACTACAGGGCAGTTATAATCAAAACAGCCTCATACTGGCACAAAAACATACATGTAGACCAATGGAAGAGAATAGGAACTCCAGAAATCAATATGCATCCAACTTAACTTTGACAAAGGAGCTAAAATGGATCCCTGAAGCAAGGACAATCTCTTCAACAAATTGTGCTGGGAAAACTGGATCTCTGTATGCAGAAGTGTGAAACAAGATCCCTCCCTTACTCCTTACACATAAATCCACTCACAATGGATCAAAGACCTAAATCTATGATAAAATACCATCAGACTACTAGAGAATATTGAGGAAACTCTGCAAGACAATGGCATAGGCAAAGATTGCTTTGAAAATACCTCAGAAGCACAGACAATCAAAGCCAAAATTACAAATGGGATTACATCAAGCTAAGAAGCTTCTGTAATACAAAAGGAACATTCAGTAAAGAAAAAAGGCAACCAATAGAATGGGATAAAATATTTCAAATCTATGAAACTGATAAAGGATTAATATCCAGAATGTATAAAGAGCTCAAGAAACTCAATAAAACAAATAAGCCAGTTAAGAAACAACAAAGGACTTGAACAGGTATTTTTCAAAAGAGGAAATTCAAATGGCCAACAGACACTTGAATAAATGCTCAGGATCTCTAGCCATCAGGAAAATGCAAATCAAAACTACAATGTTTCATCTTACCCCAGTTAGTATGGCTCTCATACAGAAATCAAAAAACAATGAATGCTGGCAAGACTGTGGGGAAAAAGGTACCCTATTCCATTGTTGGTGAGAATGTAAACTGGTGCAGCCATTCTAGAAGACAGTGTGGAGATTATCCAGAAATCTGAAAATAGATCTACCATATGACCCAGCCATCCTACTCCTGGAAATTTACTCAAATAAAATGAAATCAGAATATCAAAGAGTTATCTGTACTCCCATGTCCATTGGAGTTCAATTCACAATAGCTAAGATATGGAATCAACCCAGGTGTTCATCAACTGATGACTGAATAAAGAAACTTGGTTGTACATACACACACAGACACATTCTCTCTCACACACCCACTCACACACACAAATACTGTGGAATACAACTCAATCATAAAAAAATCCCAAATCCTGTTTATTAAAACAAAATGAATGCAACTGGAAACCATTATACTTAGTGAAGTAAGCCAATCCCCAAAAGACTGATGCCATATGTTTTCCCTGATCTGTGGTAACAGAGTATCTAACTGTAATGTATAGGAGTGAAATGGACATCTTGCGATTCAACAATTGTTTACAATCATTGTCTCTACTGCTGAGAAACAAAGTTTTTTTTCTTCATACTATTTGTTGAGCTCTTTATTTAGTGTATGGTTAATCTTATGAGTATAAAGCAAGCTGAAAATAGATTTTTATAAAATTAAGAGTGGGAATATGAGAGGGAAGAGGAACAAGGGTGAGAGTGTGGGCAGGAGGCAGGTTAAGGTAGGGTGGGGAAAAAATCAATATGTTGCAAAATCTGTATAAATGAAATACAGGAAATTTGTAAACCTTAAGTAATTTTTTTTCAAAATATCCAAAAAAAGCAGCAGCTTTTTCTACAACTGAAACTTGTTTAAAACACTGTTAATTTGATTGCCTGTGCTTCTTAGGTATTTTCTCAGAAATCTTTGTGCCATTGTCTTGCAGTTTCCCCAATATTCTCTAGTAATTTGATGGTATCTGCTCATACATTTAGGTCCTTGATCCACTTTGAGTGGATTTATGTAAGGAGTAAGGTAGGGATCTTTTTTCACACTTCTGCATGCGGAGATCCAGTTTTCCCAACTCCATTTGTTGAAGAGACTGTCCTTGCTTCGGGGATTGATTTCAGCTCCTTTGTTGGATGTAGACGTGTAGATTGATTTCTGGAGTTCCTATTCTTTTCCATTGGTCTACTTAAGTGTAAGCAGTTTCATTTAACCTAAAAATGATACAGTCTATATTATCAGATATTTGGAGGAGTGTGGTATGAGCAATAAGAATATCATCTCTATTTTGTGCACACTGGCACATAAAAATCCCAGTCAACTTAAAGCTTAAAAAGAAGCTATTATGGAATTAAAGTATATTTCCTAGCTATCAACAGAAAAATATCAAAAGTATCAGAATTAAAAATTAAAAATATTTTCTGATTATGATTAAAAATCTATCTTATTTACTTGAGAGGAACAGAGATAGACATTTTCTACAGGTGACTACAAGGTACTCAGGAGATTTTACACTGCAGGTATGGATTCTGGACAGGTGGAATGCAGGCAAGTTCTTTCCTAGGTTCCACTGGGTAGATTTCAGTGGGTCTAAGGACATTACTATTGATTGTCTCAGTTTTGGTAATTCAGGTACAGTGGGGTTGTTACCCAGATCTCCCAGAGTAAAAGTCAGGGGACAGGAATAGTGGTAGCCAACTGTCTGAAGCAGAGCAATATAGATAGATCATCACAGATACCGAAAGTGAGTGCAAATTACTCCAAAGATTATAATACCAACATCATGGTTCCGATTCAACAAGGCACAGATGAAATTGCCCCCAGTTCTCACAAGGCATGCAAGGGTGTAGCTGGGGGTTGTATCTGAAGCCCCACACCATGAGCTATGAGATGCAAAGGGAACTTAAATAGAGTCAGATCTGGAATTTGTTGTTTTTTAGGGACTGCTGCTTATACTAGCCACAATAAGCTGAGGGGAGCATCGCTGGATCATGTAGAGTAATGACCACAGCTACAGAGAGAACGCCCCAAATTCCCTCATTTGCAGGAGCCAAGGGCTCTATTCTACATCCTGGAAGTTGTCCTGACTCTGGATGTGTGATTCTGCAATGGGGTCTGGTGCTCTAAGGAGTGCAGATGGGAGGAAAGCAAATTGGCTTCCCCTTCTCAGACCTCAGTCAGCTCCCCAGGCTGGAGTTACTAACAGCGGGTGACTGTGGAATTCTCTCTCATTTAACACTTCCAGTGTTGAGGCAAGCAGCAATTTCTCCCTACCCTGACTTGGGAAGATGGCAGCTACCAGCAGGCAGCTGGGTTCAGCAGCATCTCTTTCCTCTTTTCTCATGGTCCTATAGAGTCTTTGCTTCTGTCATATCTCCACTGAAAGTTTCAGTCAGTCTGGACCTAGAAATGTGGTCCTTCCTTTTTTTTTTTTTTTTTCATGTCCTCTTGTAGTTGAAGTTTATGTGCCTCGCACTCTTCAGACATCTTGAATCGCTCTAGCACTTATGTTCTATTCCAGACAATAATAGATATGGTCAGTGAAGGCTTCTCTGATCAGGAGTCCATGGAGTTGAGAGTTGAACTGACAAAAAGCAAGCCATATGGAAATCTTTGAAAAGAGCACCTCAGAGTGAAGAGAGCAAGGACCAATGGCTTGAGGCAAGTGAACACATGTATTCCTGGAACTCAAGAACCGTGCAGAGTGCTGAAGGCTCCTGAAGAAGCAGGCAGAGTCTACAATGTTGTTAGAGAAGGACAGACATCCATCCCTGATAAATAACGGACAGACAAGGTAGGTTACCTGTGTGATTGCTATGTTCAGCCTCATGAATTAAATCCAAGACATAACACCCAGTTCTTCGGAAGTTCAAGTTCATAAGAGAATAGGCTCGATCTTGTACTCAATCCTTATGGATACAGAATTAAACATTGCTTGGCACTAATGGTGGAGCGGAACTGGTCATTTCATTACATTCGTAAGAGATATCCAATTACATTTTTCTCCCAGGAATCAATTTTTCCTGTCAGCCTAAAAACTTAATGAATTTATATATCAAAATACATGCCATAAATCATGTTTCTAAGTATGTCTCCTCTAAATTATATAATGCTTATATTACTTTTAATCAGACTTTGATTATAATAAACTATTTACTCTGAGTAAAAATTAACATGAGTCAGCAAATATTTCCACAGGATGCTTTTTCTTAAGTAAATTTATAGCTGGGTATATTGAATTGGACCTCTAACTACAATTGCACTTTTGCAAAGGTTGCAGCAAAACAATACAATCTGATTTGCTTTTTTATTTTAAAGGAGAAATCAATTTTTTAGCCCAATAGATGACAGATTGTCATTTTGATTAGTGTCCCTTTAGCTACATTCATGCTGCTTAATTTCAGTAAAGGATGGCGAGAATATATCTTCAATGAGGAAATTTGACAGAACTCATAATGCTGCCATGGCAGAAGTAGCATTATTTTAAGGGGACTCTATCAGACCCTGACAACAACTTCACATTTCAGTGCCCTCCAAGGCAGGCTTCCGGGAAGCTGGGTAGACTTGCAGTGAGGATGGGGAAATGGTTGTGAACTTTAGTCAGAAGGCTCGGTTCTAGAGGCATGCTCCTCCTCGCTGTGAAAATGGGAACTGAATATTTTATCAGCTTCAACAATGGAGGTAATGATACTTCAAATTCTAATGAAGCATAAAAACTACCTTATATGATATGCAACATAAATTTGAAAGGATAACTGTGATTTTACAGGAAATTTTGAATTTATAATAAAAGACTCAATTAGAAGATTTAAACAGACTGACTCCTATTGAAGATCAATTTGTCAGAGAGCATTCCACCAAAATTACAAAACAGAGCTGGTTTCCTAGGCAATTTTTTTTTATTTGACAGGTAGAGTTACAGACTGTGTGAGAGAGAGACAGAGAGAAAGGTCTTCCCTCCATTGGTTCACTCCACAAAGGCCGCTCCAGCCAGAACTGTACCGATCTGAAGTCCTAGGCAAATTTTACCAAAACTTCAGAGTCAGTAAATATCAGTGTTATTGAAATTGTTTCTAAGAGGGGCCAGAGTTGTGCTGAGGTGGGCTCTTGGCTTTGGCCTGCCCTTCACTGGCCACTGTGGCTATTTGGGGAGCAAACCAGCAGGTGGAAGATTTTTTTGTCCATTCTCTCTCTCTGTAACTCTATCTTTCTAATAAGCAAAATAAGATAAATTTCTTTTTAAAAGTTGCTTGTAAGGATAGGAAAAACTTCAAAAATATTTTTGCAAAGTGAACATAATTAATGTCAAAACGTGGTGATGTTCGCAACTCAAGAAGAACCTATAGATAAATAGTAGTTGTGATGAGCATGAAATATATTTTAAGGGACCCTAGGAAAAAGAATGCAGCAGCATATTAAAATAATAATATATGTTAAAACAGTGAGATCTTTTTTCAAAAAATGTAAGGATGGTTCAGCACTAAGTAATCTAATAATCATTTTATAGAATAAAATGTAAAAATCTCTTGATCAATGCAGTAGATATTATAATGTCTTTTGACAAAGTTCAGTAAAATTCCTTGGTTTAAGAAGTTGATAAATTAAAAATATACAGGTCTTTCCTAGTGTGATACACATCTCAATAAAGACCAATATTCTTGCAAAAAATTTTGGTTTTGGGGACAGTTTTATGGCAAATCAGGTAAAGCCACTGCCTGCAGTGTTGGCATTCCATATAGGCACCCATGTGAGAGACTTGGAGGAAGCTCTTGGATCCTGGCTTTGAATTGACCCAGCTCTGGTCACTGCCACCATTTGGGGAGTGAAGATCCTTTTTTTAAAAATTTACTCATTTTACTTGGAAGGTGGAGTTACAGAGAGGCAGAGGCAGAGACACACACAAACACAGAGAGAGAGAGAGAGAGAGAGAGATCTTCCACCTGCTGGTTCACTGCCCAAATGGCCATGACAGCTGGAGCTGGGCCAGTCCAAAGCCAGGAGCCAGGAGCTTCTTCCAGGTATCCCACATGGGAGTAGGGGCCCAAGGACTTGGGATATCTTCCACTGCTTTCCCAGCTACATTAGCAGGGAGCTAGATCAGAAGTGAAACAGCAGGACTCAAACCAGTGCCCATATGGGATGCTGCCCTGCAGGTCGGGTCTTGAACCCACTAAGGGCCCCAGAATATATATATGTATATCTTACTCTGCCTTTCAAATAAATAAACCTTTTAAAAAATTTGTGTTTTAACTTTAAAATTTAACATTTTTTAAACATTTTGCCACATTCACTTCAAATGTAGAAATTATATACATATGTATATAATTTATATATGTATATAAAATGTAGAAATTATATGCATACACATATATACTATGTTTCTTGAAAACAGAGATATTAATATCAGAACATCACGATTTCGTAATAGTGATCACAGCATGGGGGAAGAAGGCTACATTGTCATGTACGTAGCATGAGTCAGTGGACCAATATTGCTAATGCAAATACCAGATCACTAAAATCATTTGGAATGATTATGTCCCATGGCTGTCTTGTGATTTTGGACTCTGAGCTCGTTTTTCTTTCCTTTTTTTTTTTTTTTTTTTTGACAGGCAGAGTAGACAGTGAGAGAGAAAGAGACAGAGAGAAAGATCTTCCTTTTTCCGTTGGTTCACCCCCCAAATGGCCGCCACGGCTGGCACACTGCACCGATCTGAAGCCAGGAGCCAGGTGCTTCCTCCTGGTCTCCCATGCGGGTGCAGGGCCCAAGCACTTGGGCCATCCTCCACTGCACTGCCGGGCCACAGTAGAGAGTCGGACTGGAAGAGGAGCAACTGAGACAGAATCTGGCGCCCCCACCGGGACTAGAACCCGGGGTGCCGGTGCCGCAGGCAGAGGATTAGCCAAATGAGCCGCAGTGCCGGCCTCTGAGCTTGTTTTTCCATAAAACGATCAGCTAATCTGTCAAGTAATACATAGAAAAAAGTCAAACACCAGTGCCAAGGAGCTCAGAGGGTGTCAGGGGAGAGATGGCCTGAAGAACCCGTGAACTCCACATACCCCAGTGCTAGGGTGCTCTCCTTTCTGTGACTGACCCCTGTGTAGTTCCTCTTCTTGAGTATGGACATGGAAGGTAACTTGCTTATAACAAATAGAAAAAGCAAGTGGGACAGGATGTGTGTGATTGTGTGTATGTGACTATAGACACACAAACAGCAATCGTCTTGCTGGAATTTCTTTCCTCAGCCATCTGTAAGGAGTCAGGCACCACTTTGTAACCACATTCAGCAAGGAACTGCAGGAGACATCTAGTGGCTGAGCGGGACTCTGGCTGACAAAGCAGAAGGAAATTAAAGCCCTCACTCCTATAACCATTACTCCCTGAATTTTTTTTTTTTTTTTTTTTTTTTTTGACAGGCAGAGTGGACAGTGAGAGAGAGAGACAGAGAGAAAGGTCTTCCTTTGCCGTTGGTTCACCCTCCAATGGCCGGCGCGGCCAGCGCGCTGCGGCTGGCGCACTGCACTGATCCGATGGCAGGAGCCAGGTACTTATCCTGGTCTCCCATGGGGTGCAGGGCCCAAGCACCTGGGCCATCCTCCACTGCACTCCCTGGCCACAGCAGAGAGCTGGCCTGGAAGGGGGGCAACCGGGACAGAATCTGGCGCCCCGACTGGGACTAGAACCCGGTGTGCCGGCGCCGCAAGGCGGAGGATTAGCCTAGTGAGCCGTGGTGCTGGCCTATTACTCCCTGAATTCTATAAATGACTATGGTGAGCTTGAAAGTCAATTATTCCCTAGATGAGCTTTAGATGAGACCACAGGACTAACCATCATCCTTATGGCTTTGCAGAGTTTCCAGCTAAGCCATACTCACACTCCTGGCTTCTTAGATTACATGTGTGTTTGCTTCACCGTGTTATGAGTCACTAATAGGAAATGCAGGTGGAGAACTCCCTGAATTATAAAACAACAGTCACTCCTCTTCCCATCTTCCTGAGCATGTCACATGCACATGACTTCTGCATGAGAAGTCTTAAACAGGCAGGTGTGAGTCAGCTGTTACTTCCCAGGGCAATAGCTAAGAAGTTCCCCTGTCTTCTCTTTAAAACAAAACAAAAAGAGCAACCTCAACTGGCTGTATTCTATCCTAAACCAAGACAATTACCCTGCATCCACACAGCTATTACCAGCCTTCCAGGACCAAACGTCAATCGAGATGTTACTTCAGTTTCTTCTTTTCCCTCTCTAGTTCCTGTGGAGTCAATGAAGGGGAAGGAACTTGCAGAGGAATTAGTTCTACCATTTTAGGCTGAACGAAGATGCTTCTTCCAGACCATTTTTCTTTGTCTTTGGCCTGGAAAAACCTCCATTACATTATTATTCTTGCATGTTAGCTATACTGTTTTTAAAATCTAGATTGGGAATTTTTTTTCCTAAGAATATTGGAGATATTAGCACAGCATCTCCTGGAATCCTAGTGTTGCTGTTGAAACATCAGCTATATGAAAATAATGATTCCCTTATGGGTAATGTATCCTCTTACCACCTCCGTCCCTGCGCCCTCCTGCAGCTTTAAGACTGTTTCTGTCTTTGATATCTACAGCTGGAATAAGGCATGTAGTATAAAGTGTATTTTATTACCCCTGGTGTTTGTTAGCTTTTCTGTCTGAAAAATGCAGTCCTTCACTGATTTTGGAAAATTGAGCCACTCTTTAAATTTCGCTTCTTCAACATAACCCTCTTTCCTTCCTTCTAAAACTATAATTAAATGCATATTAGATCTTCTTTCTTCTCACTTTATCTTTTCATATTTTCCATCTGTGTTTCTCAGTGCCCTGCATCCTAAGTAGTTTCCTTGAGTGTTATCTTTAGTTCAGCAATTTTTTCTTCATCTTGCATTAATCTGCAAAAAACTCATTTATCGAGTCTCTAACATCATTAATTTTTTATTCTTTTTCAGAATATTGTTAAAGCATCCTAGTTATTTTTGACAATCTCCTACTTATGGATCATACTTTCAATATCCACTTTGATTCTTTAAAGTTTCACTTTTATATTCTGAATTCGCTACTTTAAATTTAAATACCTACAGTTTTAATTTGAGTTTTTTTTTTTTTTTTAAATTGTAGATCAAGTTGCATGGAACACTTGTTTGAAGTTTGAAATTTCTTAGGAACTTGAGATTTTACATTTGGTTTTGGGATGTTCTCAGAAAGGATTTGCATTTGTTTACTTTTTCTATTTATAAGAAAAGTAAGGAGAACAAATATATGTTTTATATATATATACTTAAGTTTTTTAAGAATATTGCAGATATTAGCACAGCATCTCCTGAATCCTAGTGTTGCTGGCGAGACATCAGCTATATGAAAATAATGATTCCTCTTTGGGTAAGGTGTCCTCTTACCACCTCCATTCCCGTGCCCCACTCCAGCTGCTTGTAAGACTCTTTCCGGTCTTTGTTATTTTACAGTTGCAATAAGGCATATATATTTATAGGCATAGTGATACTTTCCACACTACCCTCCTTGCAATCCATACTCCCACCCTCCTTCCTCCTTCATTTTATCTTTTGCTTTTTACAATGACATAATTTCAGTTCACTTTATAATCATAAGCTTAACCCCCACTAAGTAATCAATTCAACAAATAGTAAGAAGAAAAAAAACCACTATTCCTGAACAGTGTAGACAAGGGCTATAAACAATAATCAAATCAATATGTCAATTCTGGGAATATAAATTGCATTTTTATACTCTATTAAAGACATCAGAGAGAATATGATATTTGTCTTTTTGGGACTGGCTTATTTCACTAAGCATAATGCTATGCTATTGCATCCAAAGCAAAGATGGCTTTTCATCCTTTGAAAAATGCCTGTTCAAGTCCTTTGCCCATTTCTTAACTGGATTGTTTGTTCTCTTGTACTGAGTTTATTGAGCTCTTTATAAATTCTGGATATTAATCCTTTATCAGTTGCATAATTTTGCAAATATTTTCTCCTATTCTGTCAGTTGCCTCTTCATTTTGTTGAATGTTTTCTTTGCAGTAAAGAAGCTTCTTGGTTTGATGTAATTCCATTTGTTTATGTTTGCTCTTGTTGCTTGTGCTTCTGGGGTGTTCATCAATAAGTTTTTACCTCTGCCAATGTCATGCAGAGTTTCCCCAATGTTTTCCTCTTATAATTTGATGATATCTGGTCATAAATTTAGCTCCCTGATCCCTTTTGAGTTGATTTTTGTAGAAGGCCTAATGTAGGGGTCTTGTTTCATACTTCTGCATGTGGCGATCTGGTTTTCTCAGCACCATTTGCTGAAGACACTGTGCTTTCTCTAGGGAATGATTTCAGCTCATTTGTCAAAGATTAACTGGTTATAGATGTGTGAATCTATTTCTAGGGTTTCTATTCTGTCCCATTGGTCCACATATCTATTTCTGTGCCATGACCAGGCTGTAAGAGACTATTGAAATTCATAAGAGTTCAGTAAAATTTCAGGACACAAAAATCAATAGCCTTTGTATACTCAGACAATGCCATGGCTGAGAAAGAACTTATAAGATCAGCAACATTCACAAGATACTCCAAGTAGCTAAAGCAATCTTAAACAACGAAACAAAGCTGGAGACATCACAATACCCAAATTGATTGTAACCACCCTGCAATATATCTTGAATTCTTTTTTCTACATCTGAGAAGAATGTCATTGGTCTTTTGGTCTAGATCACATTGAATCTATACATCATCTTTGGTAGTTTGGACATTTTGATGATATTAATTCTACCAGTTCATGAACATAAAAGATTCTTCCATTTTTGTGTGTCTTCTTTATTTCCTTTTAAATTTTTTTAAAATTTTCACTGTAGAGAACCTTCATCTCCTTGATCAAATTTATTCTAAGGTATTTAAAAATTTTGTAGTTGGCTGTGGGCTTGTCATAAATTGCCTTGATTGTGTTGAGGAATGTTCCTAGTATATTCAATTTGCTTAATGATTTTTATCATGAAAGTTGTTATATTTTATCAAATGCTTTCTCTGCATCTATTGAGATAATATAGTTTTTATTTTCAATTTGTTAATGTTATGTATTACATTTACTGATCTGCATAAGTTGAACCATCCCTGCATATAAGGGATAAATCTCAGTTGATCCAGGTGAATAATCTTTCTGATGTGTTATTGAATTCAATTAGCTAATATTTTGTTGAGGATTTTTGCATCTATGTTCATGAGGGATATTGGTCTATAGTTCTCTTTCTCTGCTGTATCTTTTTCAAGTTTAGAGAATAAGGTGATGCTGGCTTTTTAGAAAGAATTTGGGAGAAATCCCTCCCTTTCAATTGTTTTGAATAGCTTGAGAAGAATTGGTATTAGTTCTTCATTAAATGTTTGCTGGAATTCAGCAGGGAAGCCATCTAGTCCTGGACTTTTCCTTGTGGAAGGGTCTTTTTACGTCTCATAGGTAAACTCTAAACTACTAAGTCATAATAACTTAGACAGTAGAAACCCACATATTTAATTTCTCTTCCATGTGGAGACAAATCATGCAAGTGGCTCTGCTTTTTGTGTTTTTCTCCAGTTTCTACTGGAGATATTGACTATCTCTGACCAGAGTCTATGAATTTAACAAATACAAAATTGATATTTTCTTGCTTTTAGGCAGGATTTATTTAAGTCCAAGCTTGGGACTACCACTAATCAACAGATATTATTAGAACAGAATCTTTATATTTCATTTTTCTCTGGATTTGAATAGTTTCATCATTTTAAAACTGTTGTTTAGATTTATTTATTTAGAAAGACAGAGCTACAGAGATAGAGAGAAGAGACAAGAGAAAGCTCTTATATACACTGCTTCACTTTCCAGATGGCCACAACAGCCAGCACTGTGCCAGGCCAAATACAGGAGGTTCATATAGATTCATATTGGTGGCAGGGGCCCAAATTATTGAGCCATCTTCTGCTACTTTTCCTAGGCCATTTTCAAGGAGCTGAATCTGAAGTGGAGCAGTCAGAACTCCCATTGGTACCCATATGGGGTGCCGGCATTGCAACTGGCAACATTACCTGCTATGCTGCCAATATTGGCCCTTTTTGGAACTTCTAACCACTTTTAATTTTCTGCCAACTGAGAAATAAATTTGAAAACCTAGGAAACCAGCAGAATACGGCTCAGGTGCTTGGGCTCCTGCATTCACATGGGAAATCCCAGGGAGGTGCCTGGCTCCTTCCTGGCTTCAAATCCACTCAGCTCCAGCCATTGCAGCCATTGGGGAGTGAAGTTGTGGATGGAATAACTTGCTCATTCTCCCTCTCTGTAACTCTGCCTTTCAAATAAATAAATAAGTCTTTAAAGGAAAAGGCCATGGGCATATAAAGCTGATGACTCTCATGCAACTTGTCATGCCTGTGAGAGATAATGAACAGCAACAATTCAATGTGAAAAACACAATTGTATGAGGAAAGCAAGTGGTTCCAGAAGTATCTAAGGACATTGATTCAGAGCTTGAGAATTAGCAAAGATTTCCCAGAGAAACTGACTTCTAGCATTATTTTGAACAAAGCATTTTCTTTTAAATTTTTTCCCCATCTTTCAGCTTCTCTTTACTACCCTAACAAAAAGCCTCTTTTATTTCTATGTGATCCCATTGTAAAATCCTCTGTTTATATTGTCTTTCTTGGAGATTAAGAAATTATAATAGATGGATAAATAGAGATAGATAGATAGATAGATAGACAGATAGAGCCATACCTGTTATTTAAGAGTGTTTGATTTCATCTGTTTCATCTTCTGCAAATTCTTATCCTGTTGATGCCCATGGACGTGATCAGATTGCCCTCTGGAGGGGTAATTTAAAAATGGATTTTAAGTAAAAAAGCTTTGAAACACTAAAAAATAAGCAATTTTTCTGAAATGTAACTGAAGTTTGCAGGGAAAGATGCATAACTGTCCTAGTTCAAAGTTCATAACCTAATTAGCTATCTGAAAGTGGACCCTGGGGAACTGTGAATTTTCTTTTACACATTAAATTTAATTTGACTTCTATTTTGAATTGTAATAGATCTTAAAGAGGAAGTGAGCACAATAGAGGAACTATAAGACATGATTAAAAGGGGATATTTTTGACAGAGCCAAGCATGGGATTTAAAAAAATAAGACATCAAGTCTTTTACTTCTTATGTTTTAAACTTCTTTCAGATGGAAATTTCTAAGGAGCAAGGTAAAATAAATTTAATTTTAAGGTTATTTTTCACTGAAGCTGAATTGTATTAGCAAATTTTGTGCAAGTTTAACATGTAAAAAAAAAAAAATCCAGAATTGATCTTTCCTCATTTTTAAAACAAAGACTGGTAAAAGAACTTTCGGTAAATAACTAGTAACCAAAGATGACTAAGTTTGTCAGAATTGTGAACTATATTCATTTCATTAGATGTAAATGGTTTAGGACCCAAAAGGTCACACTGTATGAATGAATAAACTTCCATTGATGGCATGATTGAACAGCTGAA
The DNA here is from genome assembly GCF_964237555.1 of Oryctolagus cuniculus. Lineage (NCBI taxonomy): Eukaryota > Metazoa > Chordata > Mammalia > Lagomorpha > Leporidae > Oryctolagus > Oryctolagus cuniculus. The sequence continues at coordinate 131,097,454 of NC_091437.1, read as the reverse complement.
AAGGCAGAATGCATACAAGACTCAGATGCCCTATAAGTTCAGTTCAAATCAAGAATTTTACATTTTGCATGGATGGTCATTAACCTGAGGCTTGTCCTATTAATTAATAGAGGAATATTATGCTAGAGGAAAGTTATGGTCCACAGGGGCTTTGCAAAAAGTCAGATGACAATCCTGTAATATTGGAGGACTGCTAGTGAGGTGAAGTAGAACTTCCACATAAAATTATCATAAAACTCACTAATTTCTCCACTAATGATCCAAGTGTTCCTAAGAAGCATGACCTGTTATTAAACACACACTTGAAATGATAAATAAACTATCCAAGCTATCTAACCTAAAAGTATAAGAAAGCGGAAGGGCAATCAGCAGGTGTTGTGTTCTTGGAAACAGAGGATTTCTAACATTTTGTCATCATCCTTTTCTGTACCACTGGATAAAGATATTCAAATGGTTTCCAAATTAAAATAAATAAATAGATACAATGTCCCTAAATTTTTAAGCCAAAGACCACCATCCAAGTTGTAGCAGCATGATGGCAAAATCTATTTTGATAGCTCTAGTCTCATTGTGTTCCCACTCTATGAACTGTAACCTCCAATAGAAAAGAATTTTAAATGTAAACAAAACACAAACTCCCTGTGCAGGCTTTTACATCACATTTGTACTAGGTCTATGTATTTTAAATAATATTTCCAAGGTAACCACATTTGAAAAAGATAATTGACAAATTAATGTACTACTAGAGGATAAAAGACATGACGACAAGGCATTGATAAGCTATTATATTAGGAAATAGCTAAGGGAAAAAAGGGACATTAATTTATCCAACAAATATGTCTCAAGTACTGTTCTAGGATTGCAACATGTTTTCATGAATGAAACACATAAGAATTCTTGACTTCAGTGTAATCAGAGAAAACAAATAAAACACTAAATGATTAAAACATCTCATATGAGATAGCCATAGAATTGGGTCTTCTGCTCTCAGTGTGACACTCACAAGTTTCCAAGCATTTGTAAAAGCTTAAAAGTGTAGACACTGAAACCTTAGCAAATATCACTCACTGTATTGCATATGAGCTCAAGATGTAATTTTAACAGTCTTTAGAAAGCAAATAACGGAGTTCTAGAATGGTGATACTAGAAAAATTATCATTCAAAATGTGCACAATTAACATCATTTAGTAGTTGACATTAATTTTATTTAATGTGCATCCTTATTAAGAGGAATGTTAATTTCCTAAAAATTCATTTTAATGTTCAAATATCCATAAAAAGACAGATACAAAACCAAGCAGTTCTAGCTATCTCTCAGAGAAAGAGAAGATCTCTTTGTCCCCAAATTTCTTACTCTTTAAAATGCCACAGCACCCAAAATGTTGGTGTGAGGAGAATTAAATTAAGTGGAACATATGGTGGGTAAAAAAGGAACGGAGTAGAGATAAGGTGGTGAGCGACTCAACAGAAACATAAGTTATATGAATACCTCATAGCAATAAGATGGGAGATACATTAGAAAGATAGAAAGGCAAACTAATCCAATCAATCCCCTCCCCCAACCGCCCCACTCTCCACCTTCCCCAGAGGCTGATACTGGGCACAGGAAGCCCTAGTTAAGATATAATAGAGTTCTTTTGTATTCGCATTCAACTTGGAAGCAGTTGGATACTGTAAGGAATTCCATAGTATTTAGGGAAAGGTCATTGGCCTTGGTATCACACAAAACAATTAAAATCCCAACCTCAGTGTATAGCCACTGGATAGCTTTGCAAAAGGCACTTAAATTGTATGAAAGATAGAAAAGCTGGCTGTGATACCCAGTTAGATCATCAAGGCCACTAAGGGAAGCATATGCATGACAACTGTGCCTGGCATGTTACTAATGAATTGCCTGTTTATCCAAGTCTGAATAGGATGGTCATTAGTATCACACATGCACCTCATCACCTGTCATTAGTTTATGGATTATGCATGCATAAGGGCCTAATTTCAGAATTCAGAACTTTTTTGGTGGAAACGCTCATTGGATGATTCACTGTTTCCATGATTTTTCCCCACACAACTAATTCTCTCCTGGTGATGCAGATTCTGTGTTTATACAATGCTCCCTGATCCTCCTTTAGTTTTCGGCATTTATACAAATGGAGTTCAAGAGAATGCAACTCTAACTGCAAGAACATCAAGAAAAGGGAAAGCCAACAAAGAAGCAGGGTCAGCACTGAATGGTGTATTTCTAAATACTGATGAACAAATGTGTTTGAGTTTTTTTGAACCCTTTACAAATAAAGGAGTCACGAATTAAATGTAGAAAAAAATGAGGAAAAAATACAAGGCAAATTTGGACATATTTTCATGTCCATTCTTAGTTTCATTGAAATAAATTGAGCTTTGATTATTCCAACTATGCATTTCCAAAGCTGCATTGCAACTATTTGAAACATTTTCTTTAGATACAGTACAAAGGACTAGCATTCCCACATACCTTTGTTAAAAAAATTTATCATCTAACTTTGATCTACCTCTTAGAAAAATATGCATATTTACATATTTTTTCATTAGGGAAATATTTTATTCATCTTTGTGTATTTCCTTTTAAACCAAATTTGCAATTTGTTACATTTACATTTTCACATTTGTTACATCAATTATGAAAGAGAAGGTAAGGGCTAATGGGATTTGTTGGCTAATTTGTGCTCTTTCAGCTTCCTCTGAGTAGTTGTCCCAAAGCACACAAAAATACTGCAGAACCTTGCATAAATTGTAGCTGCACTGGTATCTTTTCTTCTCCAAGAGGGATTATTAATAGCAGAGAAATGCAAGTCTTCTTTTGCATTCTTACTGTGCCACATATGAAATGAACTCAGTAAATATTAGATTAATATGAAAATTAATGAAAGAATTCAGAAGGCTTTAGAGGTAAACGCCTGCGGTACATTGTTGAAAGTATTGTTTCCAAAAATCATAAACTATTAAACATTTATCATCAGAAAAAAAATTTTCATTAAGCTGAATTCCCCAATAAATCCAACTCACCACATATGATCCTCAATATTTTTAAAACATGGCTATTTCCAAAGTGTGTTACCTACTGCTATAACTGGAAGACACCATGCTAAACCTCAGTACCTGTGAGGTGCCATTAGACAACTGGTCTCCCAGAGCTCATTGAGTAGATGGGACTTCACTGCTGTGCAATGTCAGAATTCAAATCTCTTTCTACTCACTTTTAGATTTTTGCTTTATTTTCCCCTCACACTTGAACTGGAAGCATTTACTTGTGCTGCACTGAGACATGTCACTGGAAGACGTTGTTGAAACCTTTTCAGTGTCGATCACCTTTCACGTTTTTCAGTTCATAACAAGATCATTTGGTACTTTAGACTCTTGTGCAAGATGCCCTGGCATTCTAGTGAAGTGTAGGAACTCGGTGATGTCTCTGGTGAGGTGCAAGTCCCTTTTCACTTGTTTTGAGTGCTCAGCCACTTCGGACATTTGATTTTCCAGACTGGCGAGGATAATTTGAATATCCCATAGTTACCTTCCCCAGCTTCTGCTAACAAGGAAGGCAACTTAAATCATAGTAATTCTTCTCCTCTAAACTTACTTGAATAGGTCTATCTAACCCGGCACAGAGTTCCCAACTCACTGATTTCTCACACATGTTGTTTAAATGTGAGTTTGTGATTCCTAGGTTAAACATACAATATTATACATGATATGTTTGTGGAAAAAGACAAAAATTTATGGAGTAATAGTTCTTTGGGTTATTCATACTTACAACCACTCTGAACAAGGATTTTCCCTACTGCTATTTTACAAACAAGGCAACTAAGAATCAGAAAAGGCAAACATTTTCCCCAAAGCTAAGTAATTAGAAAGAAATGAAAGATAAAAATTTTCTTTTGTCTGTCTTCAGTAACTGTATTTCCCCCTGTCCACATGATCTGTGGACTTGAATGGAAAAGTTACAAGCATCTTCATACATACTTGTGAGTTTGTTTTAGTCCATTTCCTGCTGCAGTAACAGAATACCTGACAGTGGGGTATTTATGTAAACAGAGGTTTATTTGGTTCATGATCCTGGAAGCTGGGATATTCAAGAGCATGATATCCAGTAAGGGCTGATGTACTACCCCATCCATGGCCAAAGGTGAAAAAGCAAGATGAGGAGAGAGCAAGCAAGAGAGCCCCAAATTCATTTTCAGGACTAACTCACCCCCTGAATGACATTAATTCACTCATGAGAGCAGAGCTCCTGATGATCTCTTAAAAAACAATTCACTTGAAAGAGTTACAGAGAGAGGGAGTGACAGAGAGATCTTCCACCCACTGGTTTATTCCCCACGTGGCCGCAAGGGCCAGAGCTACACCAGGCTGGGAGCCAGGAACTTCATCTCCATCTCCCACATGGGTGGCAGGGGCCCATGCACTTGGGCTATCCTCTGCTGCTTTCCCAAGCCAATAGCTTCTGGATCGGAAATGCAGCAGACACAAACCGGCATCCATATCAGATGCCAGCATGGGAGGCAGCATCTTTGTCCACTGCACCACAACCTTGGCCCTCTGGTCACCTCTCTTTAGGCCACATTTCCCAACACTGCTGCATTGGGGATTCAGTTTCTAGAACATGAACTTTGTGGGCTATTCTAACCGTGGCAGTGTTGTTGCCTGAAGAGACCGGATTTTCTGGCTAAGTTCCACATTTTCCATTTTTAAAAGTTACTTATAGGGGACAGCATTGTGATATAGTGGGTTAAGATGCCTGTAGTGCAGGCATCCTATAGGGTGCCAGTTTGAGGACCTGCTGCTCCACTTCTGATCCAGCTCCCTACTAATGTGCCTGGGAAGGCAGTGTAGAGGACGGCCCAAGGGCGTGGTCTCTTGCACCCATGTGGGAGATCTGGAAGAAGCTCCTGGCTTTGGCTTGACCCAGCCCTGGCTGCCACACCATTTAGGGAGTGAACCAATGGATGGAAGATCTCATTTTCTGTCTCTCTCTCTATATATAACTCTGCCTTTCAAATATGTAAATAAACCTTTTTAAAAAGTTATTTATAGTACACTTCCTCCAGTGTTACTATGAAGATCTGTATGAAAAAACTACTTGAAGGAAGTGTGTAAACTATAAATATCCACAGTAGTTTTATCATTATGGTTGTACACAGAATAATTTCAACAGAGGGCATAATATTAAAGTTTTAAAGTTGTCAAAGTGACCATTTAAACAGACATTTAAAAATGACAACCAATCTAAACTGTGAAGTAGTCCCAAACTGAATTGACACTATTTTTCTTTAAGAATGATGGCCCTGGAGTAGTCAAGTCCACAACTGAGAAAATGAGGTACTTGCTCCAAGGCACACATGCTTCCTGCGAGCCTGTACCTTAAGCAATTGTGTGTGTGAACAAGAGACACAACCAAGGCTGTTCCCTTGCTTGGCTGAAGTGACTAAAACTCAGAAAGCGATACACATCACACCTGGACAACTTCAGCATTTCTCTGACAATGCTGTTGCACTGCTCGAGGCAGACCTAACCTACACGTCAGACTGTTGCTGCAATATCACCATCTGCTGATTTTTAGTAGAATTACACAAACTAGCTGACACTTCTTCAAGTGACCATTTCCTCTAAAGGAGTTGGTGAATTTTTATTTAAATGCTAAGGTACAGATATTGGAGATGGGAAAAGTGTACATGGAAAGAATCTGGGCCACTGAAGAAATAAAATATATGAGTAGCGGGTTCAGGACAAACTTTTCTTGTACTCACAAAAATTAAGTCAAGGAAGCTTAGAACTCAAAGGGAAATAAAAAAATGAATGATATGTGAAAGGTGAAATTTCTATGTGATACACAAGACACACAGAACGTTCTAGTCATCAGCATGCACATAAGCAGGCTCTCAGTTTACCTGGTACCTGTACTGTAGTTTCCATTAATTCACCCATTTACCCACTCATTCAAAAGATCGTACTGTGTACATGTTGTTGATGTACACATGGGAAGCTCAATAGTAAGCAATGTCCTAATAGCATCCATGTCCTAAGGGAGCTCACATTCTAGCTTGGGGTGGGTAGCAGGAGGGGATAAGACACAACCTCCACCAGCTGGAGAGGGGATGTGAGGATCAATAGGCAGACAAGGGGTGTGAGTACCCATGAGGACCACTCACAGGAGGAACATTTGAGCAAGGACATGATGTGTAGGCATGGGAGAAAGCCATACCATAGGAGAAGCATTCTGAGTGGGGAAGTAGTAAGGGCAAGGGCCCTGGGGAAGGTACAAGCTTGACCAACTCGAGGACCGTCAAGGAGGCCCATGTTTGTGAAGTGACCTGAGTGAAAGGTGACATGGTGGTGCATGAAAAGGGGCTGACAGCAAGGGGCCAGACTCCATGGAGTCCTTGGGAAAAGCTAGAAATTGTCCTTTCCTCTGGGTGAGAAAGAATCCATCAAAAGGCTTGGAGACAAGAAAGGCATGCAAGAAGGGGAGCTGCTAGCCACAGCGTATAGCACTTTCTGATTTGTGGGAATGTAGTAAGGGATTATTGTTGACAAATGGATGAATGTCTTACAGTAAGGGCTTCCTAGCTATGTGGTCCTGAAGCTTGCTTCCCACCTCAGCCATTTTTCTGAGTCAGTTTCCCACCTTGTTAAGCTTGGCTGGAAGCCCATTGGGTATAATTTTCAGTTGACCTGTTACGAGTCATCTAATCTTAATAAAACTAACTTTTATCAATGCCCAATTCAGAATTCCAACATACACTACCATCTCAATAGTAACAGTGTGGGTGCCTTGATCTTCTTAAGAATACACACTGAGTATTTCTATGTTTTTGACCTATGGAGGCAAAGAACACAGCACAGACCAATGTATTCTTTTCCACTTACTGAGCTCATGATACCCACTCCTGGCACCCGAGGCTGCTCTGCTTGCTGGGATCCCTAGTTCACGGCTCCACTTCTTACCCAGTTCCATATGGCAGAGAACTTGCAGTCAACTCTTGACACCTCCCTCTATAATACTCTATATCTTAATCACCAAGTGTTATTGAATCTTAAATTATTTATGCCTACTTTGATTCAGACTCTTTTCCAAGATCTATGTCTGACCCATCATTATTACTCATGTGGACACTGTAACAGACACATGTTGGAGCTCCCCCATCCATCCACGCTACTTACACTACATTAGCTTCACTGTCTACCCATAGTCAGATTTCTCACAAATACCGGAATATTTATGATGCCTCTATCTTGCTTAGAACCTCAATGACTTTCAATTATCCTAAGGGAGAAGTTCAAAATCCTTAATATTGCTCCTTCAGAATCACATATCCAGACACAGAAGTTTCCTCAATGTTTTGAACCCTTAAACTGTGAAAGATAAAAACCAGCTTACAGACTATAAAATTTTAGAGTCCATTTAATCAACAAAATTCTTTCCTAATGAATCCATTCCTTCTCTTGATTTTTAGATTCCCAAAACCCATTTTTTGAGAACCAGTCTCAAAATGCCAACATCAATAGAAATCTCAGCATCAACAGGCAATTATTTTGACTGGTGATAAGGAAAATATTTACTGACCCAGCCATTTATGTTAATGTAAGCTTTCAAGGATTGTGAGCCTCAAATCTGAAACAATACAAATTTTCAAGTGCAAACCTGAAAAGAAGAGCAGTCCTCACTTGTCCATCACTAGCTTTTATGACACCCAAACTGATTAATAAATAGCAGCACATATAGATCACATCTGTTATGACTTTGCTATTTAGGTTCCAATAAAAGTGGAAAGTCAAAGGACGACGATACAATTGAAATGGAAACCTATTGCCTAGTTCACAAATAAATCTCTATTGCAATGAATATGGTAAATCTGGTAAAAGAAGATCTAGGTGAGGGTCCTAAGTAAGCCAGTTATTATTTGCCATCAGAAGGTTATAAAATCTCTCTGAAATTCTAGTTCTTCATTTAAAAGGGAGAGGAGATCCCCCTGTACAGGATTATGGAAATAAATGACTTAGTATACATGAAGCAAACCATAAATAGTAAACAAATGTCAAACTTCCTATGCTCAACCACATATGGATCTTGGATATATGATTTAAGATCTCGAATTTTATAGAATGACATTTTTAAAATAATATAATCAATATACTTCTTCCCCATGTATGTTATCAACATTTAGTAGCAACTGGTCAAAAAAGAAAATCCAATGGGGAACTGTGACTGTTTGCTCCTCAACTGTTGAACTCCCTGTCTCTGCTACAGTCCTGGTTGGAGCTAAGCACAGGTGCTCTTGCAACTGAAGGGGCTGCTCAAACATGGCGGACTCACTGGGGAATGAAGGAAGCACGTGCTGCACGTTGCAGTTACACTGCAGGAGCAGCTGTTCTCACCTCATTTGTCTTCACTGAGCCCCCCCCCTCCTTTAATGGTAGACTTGATGTGATAGAAAATGGTATACCCTACTGCTTTCATTATGGTTCTGAACTTATTTTATCATAAATGCTTTTTTAAATTGCCCCATGAGATAAACTGCCATTAAGAGAAATTTAACAAAATCTTTAGGCATGCCACAACACAGGGTTTGTGTTTATTCTAACATCACTTCCCTTTTTCTTCCCCAAAACTACAGTGTTTGATAAAACAAAAATTCACTGAAATATAATTGAGCTGGGAATCGACTATGGGAAGAGCACCAGCATAAACCTGTCAAAGCTGTGGGACACACAAAGCTGTGCTTGCCAGGAACCAGAGCTGCATGTGACAACATTGGAAAAGAAGAAAGACTGAAGTTCAAAGTTTCCACCATACAAAGACAGATAAGACGAGCACATCAAACTCAAAGTAAGAAATAAGAAATCAGCCTAGTTAAAAAACAAAACAAAACAAAACATACAGGCAATGGAGAAAATTAACAAAGCCAAAAGCTAGTTCCTGGAAGAAATGAACAAAATTCACAAACCCCTAGTTAGACTTCAGCCTAAGAGAAGGAATGCAAATCATCCATAACAGGGACAAAAAAGGGGTTGCCACACCAATCCTACAGAAATGAGGAGAGTGAACGCTATGAGCAATTTTTAGGTCCTCAAATTTGACAACTGAGAGCAAGTGGACATTGTTCTCGCTGCTATCCCTGTAGAACAAACCAACATTTAGCAGCTTAAAACAATCATTTCATCACGTTCACAACTTCTCCGGGGTTAGGATTTCAGACAGCACACAACAGGGAAGGTTTTCCTCTATTCCAGAATGTCTAGGACCTTGGCTGGGAAAACTAAAAAAAACAGGGGTAACACCAAGGCTTGAGCCTTAAGTTATCTGCAAGTATCTACTCACGAGACCGGCGGGGAAGGCAGGCTGTGGCTGGCTGCTCAGGTGGGGAACCCCTCCGTGGAGTCTCCATGTGGCTGTGCTTCCCGGAAGTGCAGCAGCATTGAGCAGTGGTATGTAACACCCAGAGACTCAGGCCTCCAAGGGTAACTGTTCAGCAGCAAGGAAGAAACTGTGTTGCTTTTTCTGATTCACCCTGAAAGTAGTCGGCTTCATTTCCACTGTGCTCATTTTTGGTTCTGACTGGGTAAAGGGTCTATTCATCTTGGATTTGATCTTTGGCTTGCTAAGAGAAAAATTCTGTAGAACACTTACATTATTAGAGTTTATCTGAGCAAAGCAAAGCCAAAATGATTCAAATTGAGCAGGCTCTAAGAACTCCAACCAGGAACATGATCAGATAGTGCTTACAGAAAAATGAGAAGTGAGAAATAGAAAATAAATTAACTGGCTAGAGCCTAAAGTCAATCAACCAATCAATTGCTTATAGCTTAATAGTTGTTTACTGTCTAACCAGTTAATTGGTCACAGGCCTTCCACAACCAGCCAAAGCTCAGTTACTGTGATTAAACTATATTGTTTTGGTCTGTTGAGCCCAGGGCAGGTGTTTAGCCCAAATCCATAATCTCCAACAAAATACTATTTAATAGCCTTAAAAGGCCTTCTTACTTTAAAAACACTTTACAGCTGAAAAGATTGGCCTGGACAGTTTCTTTTCCATTACAAGTGAGATTGGGGCCCTGCTAAGTCAGCTGATAGTTTTAAATTTTAAAAAACCACAAGAAATTCTTGCTGAAGGCTTGCTATTAATTTTTATAGTAAGTTTCTTACCAATTATACTACTTTGAGTTTGGTTCCTTTGTAAACAAGTGTTCCCTTAGACAACATATAAACAGAGAAGTAGGTCCAGGTGGGAGGGATCGGTGAGTAGATGAACCCGGAGAGGGGAACATTGGAGCCAGAGGAAATCGCAAGTGCAGAGAACAGGAGCATGAAAATAGATTGTGCTTTGAGATAATGGCGGGTAGTTTGGAATGGTTGGATCTAAGGATGCTTATGGAAGAATAATGAGAAAAATGTATTGAAAGGTAACACTAAGACAGTTACAAAATATCTTGTGTGCCAAGCCAGAGATTGTGGACCTTATCCTAAATTTGAGCCACTGGGAATCTATTATTTGATTCTTAATGAGCATCGATTCTTTGTTTTTTAAGATTACTTATTTGAGAGGTAGAGTGGACAGAGGGACAAGAGAGACAGAGCTCTTCTATCCACTGGTTCACTTCCTAAATGACCACAATGGCCAGGGATGGGACAGGCTAAACCCAGGAGCCAGGAACTCCACCCAGGTATCCCACATGGGTGGCAGTGGCCCAAACACTTGGGCCGTCTTCTGCTGCTTTTCCTGGAGCATTAGCAGGGAGCTGGATCTGAAGTGGAGCTGTCCAGGCTAGTACAGGTGCTCTAATATGGGATGCTGGCATAGCAGGGAGCAGCTTAACCCTCTGTGCTACAATGCTGGCCCAAGGGTATTGTTTCTATACACTTGTAATGTGTATTGGGTAGGCTCTAGATTAAAGTTGTCAGTTGAGGAATCACCTGGCCCAGTTTCTTTCCTGTTCCCATACTTGGAGTTTATTTACAAAATATTACACAATGAGAATAAAATGATTATATGAGCAGAGAATGTTTACTGCACACTCCACCTATATTCTTTTCCAGATGGAGAAGTTCCACCAAGGTATCCCTGCACCTCTACCACTGTACCCTTTGAGATGTGATGACTTAATTGGCGAATTTGTTCAGTCTCTGTAAGAAGGGGTGCCATTTATTGGGCCTTTTTAAAGACCCATATTAAGTAATACTAAGTAATAAGCATAACTATATACCCAATACACTGTGTAACAGAATATTGGGTGACAGAAATGATACCTTACTGGGTTTATCTAGGGCACTGGGTCTCATCACCCTTTAAGAATATTCGCCCTGGTAATATAATTGTGACCTTTTAGGAACACTAGGAGCTGTGTAGCTGGCTGTCTTGACTTTCTGACTCTGTGGACAGTGGAGCCTTGAAGAATAATAAAGCAAAAGGACAATGAAAGCAATGGACACTCAGCAGAATGGGGAGCAGCAAGCGTTCCCTGTATTGTATGAGAAATGCCCACCACCACTATCAGAGCGATACGTGGGGCACTGTAGACTGTATACTGTACCTCCAAAGCATTGGGTTCATGGACTATGATAAATGAGTGGTGCTTCCCAGAGTAACACTACACAACTGTTTGTAATGCAGCAGCTCTGCCACTGCCATCAGGACAGCCAAGGAGAACAACTGGAGTGGGACATCTTGAAATACAGCTGAACTTAATACAGCTGAAACACAGATGAACTCAATTCATCTGAGTCTATGACTTTATTATCTTTCATGCTAGGTAAGAAATCGTGTAGATTTGGGACATTGTGATTTATGGTAATCCTACAAAAAGGAATACCTTTAGAACAGATGAATTATACATATAATCATGTATAATAATTTATCATATAAATAAAGCCTGTTTATCTGTAAAGATTTTATTGATAGTCTTACTGATTTAATTACCAGATGTGAATTGTTTCAGGAGCCTTTAATTTTGCCTTTGAACTTGATCTCCTGAGATCCTTTAATTTCTTAAGCATTATTGAGTGGCATTTATGCATTGAGGTGCCAGAGTAATATTAATCAATAGGAGATTGAAGAAGATAATTCATTGCCACTATCTTAGTAACCAAAAGAACAGGGGAGCTTATATCTAAAAATCTATTGTTAAATGATGGTAACAATGTATAATGCTTTAAATTTACAATGTATATTTGTATACATGATCTTATGTGATCTTCCCAATTAGCCAGTGAACCAGTTACCACCCCATTTTTATATGTGAAAATTTTTACAAAAGGTATTTGCCCAAATTTACAACTAATAATTGGCCCATCAAGGCTATATGTCAGGTTCCCTAATTGGAAACTTTTTGTTCTTTCCATGGTGTAAACAATTCTGGAGTCAGCATTTGGCCTAGTGGTTAGGACACTGGTTGGAATGTCCATGTCCCATATTGGAGTTAATACATTCAGTGCGTGGTTCCTCTCCTGATCCTACATTCCTGCTAATGCAGATCCTGGAAGGTGGCAGATGATGGCTCAAGTAATTGAGTCCCTTCAGCCCACTTGGGAGAACTGAATGGAGTTCCCTGCACCTGGCTTCAGCCTGGAGGAATTCTGGCCTTTCTGGTCATTTGGAGTGTGAACCAGTGGATAGGAGTTCTGTCTTTCTGCCTCATATATGCATAAGTAAGAAATTTAAGAAATTCGATATAATCACGTTTTCTTTGTAAACTGTTTGACTAGGAGGCCAGCACTGTGGCATAGCAGGTGGGGCCACCATTTCAGTGTCAGCATCTCATGTGGGCACTGGTTCAAGTTCCGGCTGCTCCACTTCAGATCCAGCTCTCTGTTATGGACTGCGAGGGCGGTGGAGGATGGCCCAAATCCTTGGGCCCCTGTACCCATGTGAGAGACCCGGAGTAAGCTCCTGGCTCCTGGCTTTGGATCTGCACAGTTCTGGCCATTGCAGTCAACTGGGGAGTGAACCAGTGGATGGAGGACCTCTCTCTCTCTGTGCCTCTCTTGTGTAACTCTGACTTTCAAATGAATAATAAATAAATCTTTTTTAAAATGCTTGGCTAAACAGATTCATAGATAATACGATAGTTAGGATTGTCAGATTTTTTTTTTCTTTTTTGGACAGGCAGAGTGGATAGTGAGAGAGAGACAGAGAGAAAGGTCTTCCTTTTCCACTGGTTCACCCCACAATGGGCACTACGGCCAGTGCACTGCAGCCAGCGCACAGCGCTGATCCGAAGCCAGGAGCCAGGTGCTTCTCTTGGTCTCCCATGCAGGCACAAGGCCCAAGGACTTGGGCCATCCTCCACTGCACCCCCGGGGCCACAGCAGAGAGCTGGTCTGGAAGAGGAGCAACTGAACAGAATCCGGCACCCCGACCAGGACTAGAACTGGTGTGCTGGCGCTGAAGGTGGAGGATTAGCCTAGTGAGCTGCGGCGCCAGACAGGATTGTCAGTTTTAAAGGACAGTATTTCACCAAATTTAAATATTCACATTGTATAGGTCCTTGCCATCTCTACATTGCAGTAAAGTCTTCAAAGGATAAGGTGAAAGAATAGATATTTCAAATATGTGTTAACAGAAATATAAGAAGAGGGCCAGACCGCGGCTCACTAGGTTAATCCTCCACCTGCGACGCCAGCTCCCCAGATTCTAGTCCCGGTTGGGGCTCCGGATTCTGTCCTGGTTGCTCCTCTTCTAGCCCAGCTCTCTGCTGTGGCCTGGGAGTGCAGTGGACGATGGCCCAAGTCCTTGGGCTTTCACCTGCATGGGAGACTAGGAGGAAGCACCTGGCTCCTGGATTTGGATGGGCGCAGCACCAGCTGTGGCAGCCATTTGTGGGGTGAACCAACGGTAGGAAGACCTTTCTCTCTGTCTCTCTCTCTCGCACTGTCAAACTCTGCCTGTCAAAAAAAATATATAAGAAGAGGAGGAATAAGAAGTAATTATTCTCACTGCCAAGTATTTCTTCAAATATAGAAAAGTTTTCTGTAGACTCCATTGAGTAACACTCATTAAATGAACATTAATTCATTAAAATTAAACTTTCACAAAACTTAGTAGAAATCATACAGAGTTAAAAAGAGGCAAAAGCAATGAAGAGGCATCTGGTCTAAATACAGTTATTGCATATAGTAAGATGACTTTATAATCTCTTTAATTCTAAATTATTTATAAACCATTTGCATTTGCTCTGTTAGTGTTCAAAGAAACTGTGATTTAATTGATTTAAATAAAGGCTTACTGAGTACAAGTGTATGCAGGGCATGTATGTAGTAAATGGAAGTGTGTGTAACTGCAAAAACTCATGGCACCTATTCTCTAGTGACAATACACTAGGTAAATACTCATGGAATGGCAGGTTTCAGCAGTAGCTGCACTAGAAGTATGATATGAAACAGAGGAACTGGGGAAAAAGAGATTTAATCCAAACTTGAACTGAGAACACTTTGAGGAGGAAATTTAAGTGAACATGGTCTTCAAATGTTGAAGGATAATGAAAACATGTATTTCAATTTAAAGATGATGCATTTAACTGTCTTTTAAATCTTGATTTGTTAAGCTCAATTTTCTAATCCAATCTCTCAGCAGTAGCTATAATTAACTATAAATCTATTGACTGTTAATGGAATGTGCATATGAATTATGACCAATATGTTAAGCTCTACAAGAGTTTTCAATCAATAGCACCCATCTTCTCCACTAAACAAAATGTGAGTGAAACAAAGAGTGAAGACAAGTTCAAACAAACCTCATAATACTGATGGAGGCCAAGCTAGAGGGTGGCTGATCAACGTGTGAACAAAATGCACCTATTAAGCACAGCTCAGAATAAGGAAATTCATTCAGCAGTCACCACAGTTCTGGTTTTTCTACCAACATTCACCTTCTCTCCCAGAGCAGAGCAGAGAGAAGGGAACAGTGCTCTCTCTAGGCAGGCAGCAGACTCTCAACAGGAGGAAGTTGAACATCCTGCTAAGCATAGGAGGTTACCTTACCTAACTCATTGGCAAATAAATCACTTCCAACACTGGACCAGGAGAATGGTGAACGAAAAGAACAGGAAGGGCCAGGAGTGCTGAGAGAATGCGCCTCCTCAAAGAAATCAGGAGTGGGGAAATTGTGATCTAACTTTAATATCCCACAAGATGAGTCTGATTATTTTGTGTATTATTTGTAGTTTCCCTGTCATAAATTACCCATTATTATACATTTTTAAAGAATGGTCCATTTTTCTACAATGTGCACAGTTTTCTTTTGTGTATTTATTAGGTCCCAAACAGTAATATGGCAGATGTAAGGGTGAGAGGTATAGTTAGTACCTGTTGCCTCCAACATGCAGCCTCCCAATTCATTGTTCTTTACATTTTATAATCTACTTCTCCTCCTCAGTGGAAATAGGCTTGGTTTCTATACGTGGAACTAAAAGATAAAAAGAAAAAGAATAGGTGAAATAGAGAAAAGTAGCAAAAGAAAAATTGGTATGGAGGAAGTCTAGAAACAAATTTTAGCATTTTTCCTACATCAGTGAGTGACTGAACAGATGAATAGGCATCCAGCAGGCCAGAGTAGTGGTCATGTTCATTGGCTCCACAGAAATGTTAATGAGATGACATAAGTTGCTTCTTGGAGAATTTATATATTTCCACATTGTTCATCTATATGGACTACTTGTTTCAGTTCTTTCAAAATTTTACTTCCTTAATTTTTATTTATTTGAAAGAGTGATGGAGGGAGAGATGGACATGGAGAGATACAGAGAGTGCTCTTCCAATGTTGAGTCACTCTCCAAATACCCAGAACACCTGCGGCTGGACACAGCCAAAGCCAGCAGCCAGAAATTCAGTCTGGGTCTATCACATCAGTGATAGCCATTGCTGCTTCCTCCTAGGGTACACATTAGCAGGAAGCTGGAATTGAAAGTGGAGCTAGAACATAAACATCAGGTATCTAAAGGATCCAACATGGATAAGGGTATTTCAAGCAGCATCGTGACCAGTTTGCCAAATGCCCACCCTTAGTTTTGGTTCTTTTATACAAAACTGTCTTTTATATGCTGACTTGGACCATCACCATTTGTATCTAGGGACTGAACTTTAGGAATTCTCTTTTTACTGTATGAATTATCCTTATCACATTCCAATATGTGGCAGCAGGTAAGTCATGATCAAGGGAAGCTCATAATTTTATGCTTGTCTGAGGGATTTAGCCATCAAGTAGAATATTCGTAGAGCAAAGAGAATCATGATAGGGCAGCGGAGGCAGGAAATAGAATACATTAGGACTTTTAAATCTTTGGCCATTCAAATATCACCACCAAAACCCCTATTTCAGCTTCTGTTGATGGTGTTCTTCACACTAGTGCTTACTCACCTGCCGCAGCTTAGGTAAACTTCTCCCCGAGTGAACACTCACACCAGCACAATGTGTCCCTTTTCATAAGGAAAACAGACATTCTGGCTATTTTCAAAGAGGCATTATTTCTAGGACTAAAAACAATGAATTCTACAGTGATAGATTTTGGTTATTGTCTAGTTTTTCAAGTCAAAGTTCCACTTTAGGTAAAGCTTTTATACTTCATGAGCTGTTATCACTCTCTGTAGCTTGCCAGTATGGGAAGAATTCTGGCAGAAAAAAAATAACCTTGCTGGCCTTGAAAATGTGGTTGTTCTGCTTAGTGGAGGATGGTGACAATTTGTGCCACCTGGGAAATGTTTATAATTCCTTCCTGATGTGATGAACATTACTCCCCTGCAATCAATCCTCCCAAATCAACTCACACTATTTTTAGATCCATTCAAACTGGCTAATTACGAGAGTTTGCATGAATGATGTGACAGTGTTGTCCAAGCAGCCTTTTATTTTATTCATATGAAAGGCCAAAATAGAAAGAGAGACAGAGAGATCATGTCCATATCTGTCAGTCAGAAAGACAGATTTCCCATCCACTCATTCACTCTTCAAATGACCACAAAAGCCTGCTGGGTCCGGCCAAAGCCAGGAGCCAGGAACTCAATCTACGTCTCCCACATGGGTGGCAGGGATCCAACCCTTGAATGACCACTGGCTGCCTGAGCAGGCCTTAACAGGGAGCTGGAATGCAAAGCAGAGCCAGGAGTTGAACCCAAGCGCTCTGATAGGGGATGCAGGTGCCCCAAGGGCATCTTAACCACTATGCCAATCCCCAGTCCAAGAAGCTTTTTAGTATCTGGTTATTATTTTAGAATCGTATAATTGCAAAGACCAGAAATAGTTAAAATTATACATGACACAACACTTCACAATATTGTTGAAAATGTGTGTCTAATCTTCAAACCAGATTTTGATTAGTAATGAGAAGGGATTAAGGTGTGTCATGAATGAAAATCTTATACTAAGGGCTTTCTGAAAAATCCTAGTTACTAAAAGTTAATTTTTAATAGAAGGGAAAATTAGGTCAGCAAGAAAAATTAAAGTGCCACCAATTTGGAGGAACTTTGAAATTCTAGCTCTCACTGTAAGATGAAGATTAAAAAATTAAAGCTAATTATAAGGACCTGTAAATTACATTGGAAACCAAATGATTAAATTAGCATGGAGTAAATAGACTCTTGGTAAGGAATGACAGAAATTACCAGAAAGGATTTAGATTACCTGGAGAATGAAGCCTTTCTAAGAGGGCACCTCTGGCCGGCACCTCAGCTCACTTGGCTAATCCTCCACCTGCAGCGCCGGCACACCGGGTTCTAGTCCCAGTCGGGGCGCCAGACTCTGTCCCAGTTGCCCCTCTTCCAGGCCAGCTCTCTGCTGTGGCCAGGGAGTGCAGTGGAGGATGGCCCAAGTGCTTGGGCCCTGCACCCCATGGGAGACCAGGAGAAGTACCCGGGTCCTGGCTTTGGATCTGTGCAGCGCACTGGCCATAGCGGCCATTTGGGGGGTGAACCAATGGAAAAGGAAGACCTTTCTCTGTCTCTCTCTCTCTCTCTCACTAACTCACTAACTCTGCCTGTCCCCCACCCAAAAAAAAAGAGGGCACCTGTGACCAGCCTTCCTGTGAACTCAGACACAGCTGGAGACCAGCAGAGATGAATTTGGAAGAGAGGGTTTTGGTTTTTCCTGGGATGTGGGTGTAAATTCCAAAGACAAGCTACCTTGAGCTTGAGCTTGACCTTGGACAACAACCTGGACTAGGTTTTTAAATGGATGATTTGTGAGCCTCTGTGAGGAGAATTTTTGAAGTGCTGCCACGTAGCCTACTGCAGAGCTGCTAAAAGTGGAAGGGCCCACCCAGGATACATTAAGTTTTTATGGTTGGGCTCATTCCTGCTAAAGAATCACATGATATCATGTAAAAGGGATAATCATTATGATTATCACAGCAAACACAGATTCCAGGATTTTCTGTACTCATTAAAGCATTCAAGACCCAGTCAGGAGAAATGAGTCACGTCATTTACTTTAACAGAGAGAGTTTACTTTTTAAAAATTGTTAAGTAGAAATCAAGTTCTTAACTAGCTGTATTTATTTCCTAGGGCTGCTACAACGAAGTACCAAGAACTGCATGCCTTCCATGGAAATGTATTGTCTCGCAAAAAAACTGATAATAGTTCTGGAATCTTGACATCCAAGATCAAGGTCTCAGCATCATTTCTTCCTCTGGAAGGCTAGGAGGAAGAATCTGCCCCACACCTCTCTCCCAGCTTCTGGTGCTTTGCTGCGCTGTTCCGCCCCCCCTTGGCTGGTAGGCACAGCACACTAACCTCCACATGCTCTTCTCCCTGTCTGCCTGGCTGTCTCTGTGTCCAGGGTTTCCCTTTTCATAAGGGCACAGATATGTTGGATTAGAACTCACTACAATGGCCTCATCTTGGTCATCTGCAAAGACCCTGTTCTCAAATAAGATCACAGGCAGAGATACCAGCAGTTAGGACTCCAACATCGGACACTGTGAGGCAATCCAACACCAGAAGTTTTCACAGCAGTGTTTATGCAGGAAGAGCTATGACCTCTGGCACTGGAAGAGCAAAGAGTGGTTGAAACGATCCAACGGAGCTTGGAAGAGCGGCCCCCCCGGAGCTCAAACTCCGACTCCAGGGCAAGGGGCAATGGCACTCAGCTGGTGCTGAAGTCTCTGAGGGAGGGCACCATGAGACTGCTTCTGCAAGCATTGCAAAACCCATAAAGACGGAGCAAACTGAAAACTGGATTCAGCAGCTGCCAAAAAAAGCGACGATTGCTCCAATAAAGAGAAAGGAAGTCCCGGGCATGATGTTCACAGGAGCTGCAAGCAGACAGAAGCAAATCCCTCTTTATTCTTCACCCTTTGTGCCCCTGTAGGTAGGCAGAACCTAGTAGGATGGCATCGATAGCAGAATGGAGTCCTGAAGTCCCAGACCCTGCCTCACAAAGCAAAGTGGGAAAGTGGGGTTGTAGCCGACAAACGCTAAATGAGTCATAGGTATGCTTTTTACTTTAACTTGATTGAGGCAGGATCAGCAAATAACCCAGTGAAAGATGAAGGAAGGATGTGACCTTCCAAAGATTGTCCCAAAAGAGTCACAAAATCCCTAGGTTCCTAATTTATAAAATGGGTATTATAATAATAATAAGTATCTCATAGGGTTGCTATGAGAAGACATGAAATGCACGCAGGACAGTAGGTGGCAGAGAATAAAAGCTCAGGACTTAATCATTGTTAACTATTGTTACTATCTGTTTATTGTATAATCAAATATTGAAGTGTTAACAACATACTTCAAGGTCTTTATCATCCTATACCATGAATTTACGAGTCTTAAGACAGGAGTCAGGTGTTTCCTCACTGCTAAGGTAGCACCTACAAGTAAATGTAAAGTTTCTCGATTTTTTTCATGAATTAAAATAGAATATCTCAACCATCTAAGAACATTTTGTATCCCATGGCTGCTGACTGCTTATTGAGCTTTACATAAACTTTGAAAGAGGAGTTTCTTCTGCATGGGACCAGTGTGACTAAAAATGCTAGAATGGCAAGTAGGTTTGATGTGACTAGCTGTTACTAATTGGTAATGGCAACCTGGGATGCTGAGTTGGGAAATCTGAGGCTCCGTCTGGGATCAGAAGTAAGAAGTTCGGGTCACTTAGCGTTCTCCAACAAAGGCACAAGAGGCTTGCTTTGCTGAGACTCCTGTCTGCCCCTTGACATGATCAGCATTGATGGGGAGAACATGACTTTCAGATTCAAAACTGCATTCAAGTTCTGTTTCTCTTTCCAAGCTGAGAATGGAGGTAATAACACCTCAAAGGATTGTGTTAAGGATTAAACTTAAAGAAATGAAAACTCTCTACCATCTATATGAAACACAGTGTAAGTTGCTTCTCATGCAGTAAGTGTTTTGACAAAGATACATGATAAACCAATAACTATGTGTATACTCATGATATTTCACAGTGTCAGTATGACTTGATCAACTATATAAAGGAATCAGTGTGAAACACATTTTCTTAAATGAAATGATCAACACATTCCTAACTCTTTCCTGATAGTACAGAATATCCATAGTAAAGTCATTTATCTCCCCAAATATAAAGGAAACCTTTTTTTGGCTAATGAGTGAATATGGATGAAATTTGAACTTCTCTACACATAAGTTACTATAGAATCTATAGACCACACAGGTTGAATGTTATTTGTTTGATTTCTCCTCCTTTGTGGAATTAGGGAACAATTTTCTCTTTTTACAGATGTGAAAGTAAGTAAAACATAATTGCTTTTCATTGCCTGACTAGCAAATGGAAAAATTTTCTGGATAAAAATAAGTAGCTTTCACAGGCCAAGATTTTGTGAGAACAGGCTGTTTTGTTGTTTTGTGAAAAGGTCAATGTGCCTGTTATAACAAGTGAATTTCATGAAGTTCTTGTAATTCTGTAAAGTGCCCCACATAAGTGCATTCTCCTCCCCTAGATTTTTGTAACATTTTCTCAAAAGTATGCTTCATAGAAACACAACTCAAAGTATACTTTAAAAATATGGTGAATTTATAAATGTGCATTGGACATGTATGGCAATTCTCAGATCTTCAATTTTTGTCTTTTCTATTTCCTTGTTTAACTAGGCAGTGCCACCTAGTGGCTGATAAAGTTATTGATATTTTACTGCATCCTAAAATTGAAAACAGGTTCTACAGCAGAAAAATATATAATTATTTTTATATTACATTGCAGTTACTCATTTAAACTTTTATCTTTGCTAATTTTCTTTTTAATTTTATCTAGTTTTTAAAATCATAAGTCATAACAAATGCTGTCCACTGCTAAATATACTTGTTTATGTCCTTTAGCATTATTGGAAAAATTGTTCCAGTAATTTTGACAAAGTGACCTTTTAAAAAAACGTAAAGAGCTTTTGAGGAATTTGTCCCTTTAAGTATCTTAATGTACTAACTAAAATTATCTTATTGCATGTATATCTCAAAGTAGTTTCATATTTGTAACAAACGATAGTCCAGGCACTTTAAAAATGATGTTACTTATTTAACACCATAAGAATTAATAACAACTATTTGGAGAAATACTTTTAAGGTGTTACTCTCTCATTTTAGTGTTAAACCCAATTTTGAGCTTCAAAAAAGGCATTTCTTTCACAGTGTAATGCTACTGCCCTCTTGTGGTTCAAAATGTTTACTTCCCTCTGGAAATAAACTATTTTCACATTTGTCCAAGAAACATGAAGATATCTCAAAAAGTCCATGAGAAATGAAATTAAAATGTAAGCTTATTTTGGCCCAAGGAGTTTTTGAAATCCATGCACATGTAAAGTCTCCAAAAGGTCCGTGGAAATTGCTTACTTAAGAAAAAATTTTGCATAGATTTTTAAAAATTGGCACGAAAATAAACTTATCTTTTCATTCAATTTTTGCATGAGTTTTGAAATATCCTCACATAGTAGTCTACCAACTACCACAGCTGAAAATGAATATCTAGTTATGAATTCAATAGGCGGTTAATAAAAGCCAACAATTAACTTCCATCAACCTCTTACTTGGTGGAAGTGTCTAACCACAACCTCCTCAGGTCACTTTTAACATCGTCCATTGGTCCCATGAAATATCTTTTGCAAAGGCTGTGGTAAAGTAATCTCTTTAAAACTAGTATGAGTAATTCCACACTTCTCTAGTGATAGATGAAGAATAAATTGCCTTAACACTTTTAAAATGCTTTTTAATTTTGCTTTTGTTTTAACCTGGGATGAGTTCAGGAGTGTGTTCCAAGGTCCAGACGTGCGTTCACCTAGCTAAAACACTTTGGCCCTTGCGACTGTGGCACTGAATGGAAAACAAGCTCTAGATACACATTCCAACTGGAAGAGCCAAGCGTTGCCTTTTCCTTCTCACGTTGGCTCTGATGCTGTGCCGCTAGAAATGAATGTGCTTTGCAGAATTCCGCATATGAACAGAACTGATTCTATAAGAGCTCGCTCTGGCTCTGTGTTTACATCTCTCACCTTGCATGTGAGTGTTATCACGGATTAAAGGAAAACAAGAACTAAACAAAGGGACAATTCTGCCTTTGCCCGAATCTCCAGGCACTGGGGGACCAGAGTTTATCATCATTTTCCACCTCTGTCTGAAATTCCCATTGACTACCTCTACTCTCCAATAGCCTACAATGCATTTCCATTTAGAAATTTTTAGAATTTTGTCTTTACTAAAAAGTAGGGGAAATAATCAACTATATTCTGCCTTTATTTATTTAGTTCCAGAGCAAGCAAGCAGAGTCAACAGTAAAAACCAGTGGTTGGTTGGGGTTTAGCATCCTACCTAACTCTTAGCCTGGCATTCCTGCCTTTTTTGAGTTTAGAATGCTTCCGTCCCCTTGCAGACCAGGGTCTTTTAATGCAAGGCTTCAATCAAGTGTTGTTTTTTGATTTTAATGAGAGCATGTTCCCTTTCACTCTTACCTATCCTTTCCCCAAGAAATTTCCATGGTTTCTTCAATGCCATGAGTAGTCTTACTTGGAGGAAGAAGACAGGATGGGGAGAGAGGATGTGGACTAGTGTGGCTCCACGTGCTCAGGGCTGCTCTCACAAGGCTCCACTGCCAGCTCTGCAGGGTTAACTTGAAAATGGGACCTGGTGCAGGGGCTCAACTTGGCTGGCTGAGGACCCTACCTGTGCACAGCACATCCTGTCAATGCCCGGAAAGCGTCTGCTATATCCTTCACACACTGCTGCTGGTCAGCAGAACACGCTCCAGAGGTCACGTGGTCTAGCTTCCACCTGGGATTGGTAACCAGGCCCGGTTGACAGGAAGAAGAGACACCTAAACAGCTCATCTGGGCATGTTCCTTTCGCTCAGCTTCTCCCTGGCCCACACACTGCTCTGCCACCTGCCCTGACGGCAAGGGCCCCCAGACTTCCCAGCAGGGCTCTTGTAAACCTTGTGGAGACCAAGCAAGACCCAGCCTCCTGTTGAACCCATCTGCATCCTCATCCATACTGCCAGTATTGTCCTCTCCTTGCACACCTAGGCTTGCTGGGGTCACTCAGTTTTACAAGATAAACTAGACATTGCTTAGCAATAAGACCTAGGAGGTGTGCAGAACACAAGCAGTTACCTGGATCGAGAGAGATGGAAGTTACAGCAAAAGAAAGGCTCAAAGGTAATCTCTGAGGTCCTGGTAAAAAAAATCCACTCCAAAACGGGTGTGAGGGAATTTGGCTTTTATTTTAGAATTTAACTTTAAATTTTGCATGCATTTTGCACATTTTCCTGTTAATTTAAAAACTGGGGAAATATATGCTATTAGCTAACATGATACTAAGTGAAAGAAATCAGATGCAAAAGAGCACATATTTCACTCTTTATATGAAATTAAAAACAGTCAAAAACTGCATTGTGAAAAGTTAAGGCAATGGTTATCCCTAAGGAATAGCAACTGCAAGGAGACACGTGGAGAGAATTCTGGGATGCTGGCAATATTCTGTTCTTAACATGGACGCTGACCAAATGGCCATGCTCATTTCATGACAATTCATTAAGCTGTCTTTAAAATAAATTAATAAGAATAAAGTTTAAAAAGTAAAATTTAAAAATTTGCTTGAAAAATTTTACTTGAAACATATCTATTGGTTATTTTTAAAAGGGGAGAGAAAAAGACTTCTCAAACCACATAAAAATTCAGTAGAATATTTTCCTTGCCTCTAAGTCTGGGCCCTCTTAAAGTGCAAATTTCCTTTGTTATATATCAGGGTTTACTTTTGCTACATCAAGCTTAAGGATCTGTGGCCATGGTTTTCTTAGTTTGCCTTATATTTCCATCTCATGAACAGGATTACCTTCTACTCCAAAAGCAGAAACCACTTACTCCCTCCTTTTTATGTCATTCACATTGAATTAAGCACCCAAGTTCTAGGGGCCGGAGACAGAAGCTCATTGAAAGCAGGTGTAAAAGCAAGAGCATCAGGGAGCTACTGAGCAGCCATTGGTACCTATACTGTGGACTCACAGCACACAAGTGTGGGGAGCAACTCGGACTAGACTAAATTACTGGAATTAAGACTTATTCTGTGCATCTGCTCTCCCACAATATGGCGCTGGGAGAGGAGTAAACAGCTTCTACGCAGCTGTCTCTTGCCAACTTGAGTGATGACCTGCAGGAGCTGATCCTGCTCCTGATTGGAGGAGAGCAGCGTACTCGGCGTGTGGGTAGCAGAGTTGGGATTGGTGGAAGAGGACTATAAAGGAGGAGAGAGACAACATGCACCGGGAACATCTAAGAGGAACACCTGAGGAACATCTGAGCAGCCCCCGAGAGAGCCGGCCGGCGGTGTGCCACTCCCCCTCGGAAGTGGGGAAAGTGGCAGGGGGAACCGCCCTTCCACGGAGGTGGAAGGGACGGTAGCCAACCCGGGAAGAACCAGCAGCAAACCCGGGAAGGGCCGAGCAGACAAAAGAACAGCACAGGGTCCTGTGTTGTTCCTCCGCGAAGAGGGGGAGCGACAACAAGCAAGAATCTTACAGCCTCCACGGTGAAAATGTTTCATGTCAGAGACCAAGAACTCTTACAGTCTATACCATTCCTCCTTCTCCAGACAGAAGATACCAAATAGTTGCAACAATCTCTTCATTTTATTGATGAAAGCAATGGAAAAGCCAAAATGTCTGTCAATGTCAACTACAGCATATCAGACAAGGCACGATGGCTGATTGCCAAAGCTGAAGGCAAAAGAAATGAAATCAATGCAGGTTATAGTCAGCATGGTTGAGATTGCAAAGGTGCCTAACTGGCCTTTAATGTACTCCACCAATTATTTTGGTTGGGAGCTAGGAGCACAGTCCCAGTTTGATGGGAAGAATGTCCATTGCACCATCAATGTATCTCATGAGGTGAATAAGCTGCAAGATATGTTGGATGCATTCATTAAAAAATGTGTTTTCTGTCCTGAGTGTGAGAATCCTGAAGCAGATATGCATGTCATTCCAAAGAGGAAAGTGATAGGTAATTCTTGTAAATCTGGTTGCTTTTGAGGCATGCTTGACCCACATCATAAACTTTACATATTCATTTTTAAAAACCCACCTGAGAATAGTGACAGTGGCACAGAAAAAAAAAAAAAGGAAAGGAAAAATAGGAAGGGCAAAGACAAGAAAAATGGCTCCATCTGCATCAGTGAAACATCCCACCACCAAATGTACCAGCCCCCTCCACATGCTGCAGACAAAGAGGAAGAGGATGCTTGTGGAAGAGGAAGATTCGACTGGGGAAGCTCAACGGCACAGAATGGATGAAAGCAGTGACTGCAAAAGTTATAACACTCAGTGATGATTTGGAGAAAACTATTGAAGAATGGGTCAATATCCTGTTTGATTTTGTTAATATAAAGAGAGAACAGAGTGTTATTGATTCATTTGACAGGAAATCATTGTGTCCTCTTGTATTAAGTTATCTTTAATGAGAAGATTAGAGAACAAATTAAGAAATACAAATGCCATTTCTTAAGATTTTGTCACAACAAAAAAGTTCAACAGTACATTCTTTATGGTTTGGAGTATTTCATAGCAATTCATTAAGCTCTGCCCATCTCCAAGATTCCAAATACCTTGAAGGAGATATAGGATACCAACCATTTGGAATAAGAGATCATCATCAGCTGGTTGGAAAAGGCTTCTAAGAAATATTTCTCAAAAGAACTTGTTAAAGAAAATTGTATTGGGGCCAGCGCTGTGGCACAGCAGGTTAATGCCCTGTGGCCTGAAGTGCTGGCATCCCATATGGGCGCCGATTTGAGACCCAGCTGCTCCACTTTTAATCCAGCTCTCTGCTATGGCCTGGGAAAGCAGTGAAAAATGGCCCAGTCCTTGGGCCCCTGCACCCAGGTGGGAGACCCAGAGGAGGCTCCTGGTTCTTGGCTTCAGATTGGCGCAGCTCAGATCATTGTGGCCAATTGGGGAGTGAACCAGCGGATGGAAGACTCTCTCTGCCTCTCCTCTCTCTGTAACTCTGACTTTCAAATAAATAAATAAATATTTTTTAAAAAGAGAGAGAGAATTGTATCAAAGCAGAACCAATTTAAATGGTTAGATCAGGTAGAGGAAGAATGTTCTGGTGGTGAAGATGATGAAGATGATAAAAATATTGGAGATGGTGTTTTTGAATACTGGCGGTGTACCAAAAGTTGAAACTCTGAAGTCTGACGAAGAGGATGATGAGACTGATATTGATGCACCTAGCTTACTGTAATGTTGCAACTTATCCATTAGCAGATGTGCAAAAGCTAAAATAACTTTATGCCATGCTACACTTTATATTAAAAATCTCTTACTGTAAGTGATCTGTAATTAAGTCCAGTGAGACATCTAGGTAGTCTGTATACATCATTGAACAGATACAGTGTGTTTGTTTCTGAAAAACTAGTGGTGGTCACATTAGGACAATATTTATACAGTTACAGAGTCAAGATTTAATGTTAGTCATTCCTAAGACTTTTGACACTGAATAATTTTGGTTGAAGTAATTGGTTCCTTTTTATAATATACCATCATTTAACCTGATGTGATTCTAGGATGCCTGTTAGATGTTGTTAGGTGCGGAGACCACAATGGGGACTTCAGCAGAATGTGAGCACACACATTTTTAATGACCTTATTCAACCATTAAGAAATATAATGCTTTTAAAAGTTTCATCTCTGGTCCCAAAACTTGGTACTTGGCAATGTCGGTTGCTATGCTGAGATAGTCTATTGGTCAAATGACAGTGCACCATCTTACTGAGAAGTAAAATGATCTGAGTGTCCTATAAGTAATCTAAGAGCAGATTTTGAAACTTGAAATAGTCTTTTTCCAGTTTGTGTAACTTTCCCCACATTTGCAGTCTATGAAGTCATGTACACTGCAAATTGGAAGAGCCAGGGAAACTACTACATTAACAAATAAGCATTTTGTGTATCTGTAGTGGTTGCTTTGTCGTGAGAGAGAAAATGCAAATGTTCAAGTGTGATTACATAGTCAATTGATTTTGTTTGGGGGAGACAGGTATGGTGCCCCTCATCTCTAGCAAGAACTGAGCATAGTATTTCAGCTTTTACCACTATGGATTACATTGTAGCTTCAGAATGCCCAGACATACTGTATCTTTTGTTCAGTATGATTGTTCCTGATACTATGGTTTGCTGTTTAATGTCTTTTCTACTTGAACCACACAGCTTATGCTTTCTAGATTTTTCTTGCTGTCTTGCCAAAATAAGTGTCACTATCTCTCAAACTTGATTTTTTTTTTCTATCTTACTATAGAAATAAGGTCAAAAGCATATTTCTAAGTCAGAGCCTCTCTTTTGTTGTAAGACTTGGGATATTTTTTACTTCATGCTGGATCTGGGCAGACACCCAAGAAGTCTGTGATGATGGTCACCGAATGCAGGTGAATGGGTCCTCAATCAGCTCCCCTAAGGCCTCAGGTTTGGGCTATCAGAGTGAATTCCTTGGCTGGTCAGCTAAGGTAAACTCATTTGATCTGAGTTTTGACTATATTTGAGTAATCAAGTTCAAGATGGAATCGTCGTGTGTATTCCTTCCTGCAAAAATGCACTGAGGGAATTGGAAATTCGTATGGTTAGTTTTGTTTGGAGGAGTGACTCACAGCATTCTTATTCTTCTTTGTGACCCACCTTACACCCTATGTGACTTTAATAACATATGTATGCAAAATTTTTTCACATTGAAATTCTATGAACATTTGATAAAATAAAAAAAAAAGCAGGTTTAGAGAATGGACACTGAAGTCATGGAATTTTTCCTCATCACATTTCAGTCTCCGTCTGTAGCACACAAATGAAGACTTTCAGGACCCATAATTCCCACTGCAAGTCACCAAGATGGGAGAGGCCACTGGGCCATGCTGGGTCTGTTCCTGACGTTTATGTTGAGATGGAGAATGACTGGGTCAAGTGTCTAAGCATCTTCTGATCAGACTCAATGTGCGCCTTTATCCATCCTCCTTTGACCACACCTCTGTCTCTTACTATATCTTTGCTTCTCACTCCTATCATCGACAGCACCAAGTTTGCTTTCCTTGTGAAACAGATTTTTTTCTCTCACTGCCTTGTGGTATCTTTCTTAGGAAAGCAACATTGAGCAAAACTAAAATGTAGCCAATTTTTCAGGAAGTTATACAACTACAGATGAATATTTGCATTTTTCAAACCTGCTATTTTTCGCATCACCAAGGATAAGAAAATCAAAACAGAGCATTGTAACAAACTTCTGTTTTAACAAGAATTCCCTTTGTTGATAGTGGTACTATCCACTATAGAACTTTGTGCAGTGGTGGTAATGTTCTACAACATTGCCACAAGCCAAAGTAGCTACAGTGCTCTTAGGATTTAGCCACTGGGCCTGATAAACTGAAATTTGAATTTTATTTATTTTAATTAATTTAATAACCACATTGGCTAAAGTCACTGTATCAGATCATGCAACTTTACAGGAATACAACTTCCTTTGCCCCATGTGATCTTGTTGGCATTCTCTTTTATAATCGCCAGTACTTCAGCTGTTTCATCCATTGTGGGTCAGCTCCCAGATTTACGTTGAACCATTTATGTACTATTTCTCTCCTCCATCCCTTTCTTCACCTTGTCCCTTCGGCTTAGAGAGCCCTGTCTTAATCTCCCACATTTTTACCACTTTTTTTTTTTTTTTTTTGACAGGCAGAGTTAGACAGTGTGAGAGAGAGACAGAGAGAAAGGTCTTCTTTTTCCGTTGGTTCACCCCACAATGGCTGCTACAGCTGACGCGCTGCGCCGCTCCAAAGCCAGGAGCCAGGTGCTTCCTCCTGGTCTCCCATGCAGGAGGAGGGCCCAAGCACTTGGGCCATCCTTCACTGCCTTCCCGGGCCACAGCAGAGAGCTGGACTGGAAGAGGAGCAACCGGGACAGAATCCAGTGCCCCAACCAAGGACTAGAACCCCGTGTGCCCGCGCCACAGGCAGAGGATTAGCCTAGTGAGCTGCGGCGCCGGCCCACATTTTTACCTCTTTGTGCTCCCATCTTCTTCACGTCTTGAAATTCTGGTCCTGAAGGAACCATCCTTGATTGATTAATTCTCAGTCAGGTGCCATCCCTATTTGGTGTTTCTTTTCCAAAATATATTGTGCTTTTTAAAATCAACCATGATACAAAAGTCTCTCATGATTCTGTCTTCCTCAGCATGTTATAAGTTCCTTGCAAGGTCTGTGCATCATTTCATTTCCAGAAATGTAGCCAAATAGGATTCATTCAATAAGTGTTTTCTGAATTAATTACGTGTTAAGGATGTGGCAGTCTATCCAGAGAATTGTAGCTCAGAGATTTTGGGAAGAAGGAAATGTATATTGAGGGAATTACCCCAAAGAATAAAATCTGCCCATGAATGGTAAATTTTATTGCAGTTATTATTTATAATAAAATTAATTAAAGCAACCTCAATGACAAACACAGAGAACACCGTTTAGTGTATTATGCTATATCCAATAGAAGGAATATTACACAGCTATTAAAATTATAATCATGAAGCCTGGCAGCATATAGAAAATATTTATGGTTGGATAAATGAAAAGAAATACTATAGAATTTCTTCTGCACCAATTATTACAACCACTTAACAATATGATTGTGTCTAAACCCAGACTGGTATTAAAACTCTGACAATGAAAATGTTCACACTGGACTTTAGAAATGTGTGTTATTTCCTCTGATAAAAAATTGTACATTTTAATATTGTTTATGTTATTTTTACTTTTTGAAAAAGACAGTTAAAAGTACACAAAGGATCCCTTGATGCAATGCATCAAGCAAGGAGCTCTGAGCATGCATGTTTGAGAAACAGTGCAGTTAGGCGTAGCTCCATGAGGGGTGCAGGACCTCTGGGCAAAGATGTGTGTCCTCAGGGTATCTGAGGAACACAGAAAGCAGCAGGCTCTTTGGCTATATGTCTGCAGGTGATGCTCCTGACAACTCAAGTACCAAATCAGAAACTGGCTTAAGAAGCTCCAGGGCCAAGAATGTAAGTACATGTAAGTACTCTTTATGCTAATTAAAATGAGGCCCTGAAAATAACACAATACACAAATACAATCTCAATTAAAATACTATTAGCAAATTTTCATTTACAATCTCTTACGAATTTTCAAATGTGTTTTGTTTCTTTAGTGATAAGATGCAGAAGAAATGAAGCACTTTGGGGAGCAGGCAGTTAGCCTAGCAATTTAGATGTCTGAATCCTGTATCACAGTGCCTAATTTGATTTCTGGCTCTGATGCCTGTGTCCAGCTTCCTGCCAGTGCAGGCCCTATGAGGCAGTAATGATAGTCCAAGAAACCGGGAGACCTGGATTGGGTTCCTGGCTCCTGGCTTCAGCCTCAGCATAGTGCAGTCATTGTAGGTAGTTGGAGAGTGTGCCAGCAGATATGTTCTCTCTCTCGCTCTCCCTCTATAATTGTCCCTCTCTAATTCTCCCTCTCTTCCTCTTCCTCTTTCTCTCTGCATCTCAAATAAATATATTTTGAAAAAGAAAAGAGATACTCTTTTATTATTTAGGGCTGGTCCTCTAGACGTAATCCTGATGACATCTTTCTGGTCTTACAAAATGGTATCTCCCTGTACAGTTTGGGACATGCTCAATCGAACTTGCCCCAAACGGTAGAGTTAGAAATGTGCCAGGGGATTCCAATTCAACCCCATCAAGGTGGTATGTACCAATGCCATCTCACTAGTCAAAGAGAACAGTTTCAGTTCATAATTGATCATGATGATAGGATTAAGAGTCAAAGGGATCACATAAACAAGACTAGTGTCTGCTAATACTAACTGATAGAATTAAAAAGGAGAGAATGATCCAACACGGGAAGCGAGATACTCAGCAAATTCATAGAATGGTGGATGTCCTAAACAGCACTCTGGCCTCAAAATCAGCCCTTAAGGCATTCGGATCTGGCTGAAGAGCCCATGAGAGTATTTCAGGCATGGAAAGCCAAGACACTCTGGCCAAAAAAAACAAAAACAAAAACAAAAAAAAAACAAAAAAAACACCTATATGAAAGATCTCTGCGAGTGAGATCCCAGCGGAAAGAACTGGCCATCAAAGAAGGAGGTACCTTTCTCTGAAGGGAGGAGAGAACTTCCACTTTGACTATGACCCTGTCGGAATAAGATCGAAGTCGGCGAACTCAAAAGGCTTCCATAGCCTTGGCAACCCATGACAAGAGCCTAGGGTGATTACCGACCCCATAAACAAGAGTGTCAATTGTTAAGTCAACAGGAGTCATTGTGCACTTATTCCCATGTAGGATCTCTGTCTTTAATGTGTTGTACTAGTGAATCAATGGTATAACTAGTATTCAAACAATACTTTACACTTCGTGTTTCTGTGTGGGTACAAACTGTTGAAATCCTTACTTAATATATACTAAATTGATCTTCTGTATAAAAAGAGAATTGAAAATGAATCTTCATGTGAATGGAATGGGAGAGGGAGCAGAAGATGGGAGGGTTGCGGGTGGGAGGGAAGTTATGGGGGGGGCACTGTAATCCAAAAGCTGTACTTTGGAAATTAATATTTATTAAATAAAAGTTTAAAAAATGGTATCTCCCAAAGAACAAGCTGGAGATGGATTGTCAGAGGCAGTAGCTTGGGTTAATGGTCCTAAATGATTATATCCATGTATCTAAACATGCCAAAAAACGAGTTCCCCAGGAAAGGGAATTTTTACACAATAGTTAAGGACAAAAAGCTAAAAGAAAATGATCTGTGGATATCTGCCACAAGCACATGGCAGTAAGGCCATATCACCACTACATCCATCAAATAAGGGCTGTTCAGAGATTCACCTCTTCTCCTGCGTTGCTGTGGATTCGTTTCTGAGAGGAAGAGTGTGGTGGAGGCAAGAGGCGTGGAGTCACCACACAGACCCCTAGAGTCCGGTGAAAGCAAGCCAGAGGCAAGCAGCCTCAGACTCATTTATTTCAGATGCTACAGCAGTTTATATAACCAAGGCAGCCAATTTGGTCAAGGGGTGATCTGTGCCCTAACCAATCACACCCTCTTGCCAGGCAGTTTCCGAAGCCATCTAATCACAGCCTGTTGCCAGGCAGGCTCCACTGTCATGTGGTTTCCGAAACCATCCAATCACAGCCTGTTGCCAGGCAGTTTCTGTTGCCAGCGGCCATCTTGGCATGGCCTTCTCATTCCACATTTCACCTTCTCATTCCACCACACTACTGTCCTGTTGAAGCTCTGGATAAGCCAAAGGCTGCACACTGGAATGGGATTGGGAGAGGTACAGAAGAGAGGTATTCAACTTCATGACAGGTTGAAGATTTAATATTGGATCAGACCAGGACTTTTTTTTTTTTAAATAATTTTAGACATGTAGGAAAGTTTCTAAAATAGCATAAAGAGAACTCAAATTTGCCCTCATGTTAGCATCTTATGAAAATGCATTACAATTATACTAATTAAGAAAATTCTCAGTATAGAGAACAGTCGGATGTCACCAGTTTTTCGGTTTGAGGATATAATCTACATTGCATTTAGTTTTCATGTGGCTCTAGTCTCCTCCAGTTAGTGGTCATTCCTTCATTTTCCCTGTTTTATTTTTTAAAGATTTTATTTATTTATTTGAAAGGCAGAGTTAGAGAGAGAGAGAGAGAGAGAGGAGAGAAAGACAGATCTTCTATCTGCTGGCTCACTTCCCAGATGACTGCAACAGCAAGGACTGGGCCAGGCCAAAGCCAGGAGCCAGGAACTTCTTCTGGACCTCCCACATGGGTGCAGAGGTCAGATTCAGGCCATCCTCTACTGTTTCCCCAGATGCATTGGTAGGGAACTGGATCAGAAATAGAGCAGCTGGACTCAAACCAGTGCCAATATGGGAGGCTGGCACTGTGGATGGCTTAACCCAATGTGACACAGCACCAGCCCCCCTTTTTCCTGATTTTTCGTGAATTTAGCACTTTCTGAGATTACTGGTTCATAACTTTGTGGATGACTGTCAGTGTATTTTTGCAGATGTTTCTCATGGATGAGTTAGAGGCATGTGTTTTGGCAAGAGCACCACAGAACTCACATGTGCCTTTCTCACCACACAGTATCATGAGAGATATGGCACTGATGTCTTGCTCTAATAATAACAATGATAACTTACCAGAGGTGGTACCTGACAGGTTTGCTCAATATACAGTAATTATTTTCCATTTGTAATTAATAAATAGCTTTAAGAAAGCCCCTTGGGACTATGCCAAATACAAACTTTTTCCTCAAGCTTCTGCCCAGTAGCTTTTGCATCTTGCCTACAACAGTTATTTCTAAGGTGTAGTAATGATTTTCTATTTCCCACATTCCTTCTACATTGATTAATCAATATGCTAATATACTGAGGTGTCATCCTTCCCTCACATTTGTTTATTCCATGATTTGTGTATAGCATTTTGGATTCATGGATATTTACTGAATCCTATGGGTTATGATCCAATCCTAACATCAACTATTTTCTTGCTCATCTTTTCCAGCTTTTGCCATTAGAAGCTCTTTGGGGCTGTCTTCTATATCCCTTCACACATCACCATATTTTTTGGCATTTTTCTTACTTTTGAAATCACAACATATTGCAGACTGATCTTGTATTCATTCCAGTCAAGCTAGACATAAGTAACATTTCCAAGAGTCTTTTACTTTCTGTTAGAGATTCAAACCCTGGTCCCACATACCATTGAATCTTTTTCATGTATAAGGCCAACTTGGTTGCTTTAATTTTCTAGAATGGAAATCTACAGTTACATGTTTTATTGCTACTGAGGTGACCAATGACATCTAGGCATCTTAAGTGATGGAGGTTGGAAATATACCTTCCACGGGCCGCTGCTGTGGTACAGCAGGTAAAGCCACTGCCTGCAGTGCTGGCATCCCACATGAGCACAGTTTGAGTCCCAGCTGCTCCACTTCTGATCCAGTTCTCTGTTATGGCCTGGAAAAGCAGTAGAAGTTGGCCGAAGCCCTTGGGCCCCTGCTCTAATGTGAGAGACCCAGAAGAAGCTCCTGGCTCCTGATCAGTGCAGCTCCAGCTGTTGCAGCCAACTGGGGAGTGAACCAGCGGATGGAAGACCTCTCTCTCTCTGTCTCTCTCTCTGTCTCTCTCTGTCTCTCCTTCTCTGTGTAACTCTGACTTTCAAGTAAAATAAATAAATCTTTTTAAAAAATTAATGAAAAATAAAAAAGGAAATATACCTTCCAATCAAAGCACACACATGTTAACATTTATGTATATCCTTATCTATTCATACACAAATAATACACACACCTGAGTGCATGAGTTAATTTATCAAGATCTCATCTTCACATTTAAACTTCCATTAGTATCAAATGTCCTACATTGGAAGCATTAATAACAAAGCTGGTGACACCACAATTCAAGATTTTAAGATATACTAGAGGGCAGTTATACTCAAAGCATCCAGGTACTGGCACAAAAACAGCCATGTGGATCAATGGGACAGAATACAAACCTCAGACATTAATCCATGAATCTACAACTAGTCTTTGACAAACAAGCTAAAATCACTCCCTGGAGAAAGGACAGTCTCTTCAACAAGTGGTGTGGGGAGATTGGATCTCTGCATGCAGAAATATGAAACAAGAACTCTAGATTACACACTAAACGAAAATCAACTCACAATGGATTAAGGATCCAAATGAGAGGAAAACATAGGAGAAACACTGTAAGACATTGGCCTAGATCTTAGTTAAGACCCAGAAGCACAGGCAATCAAAGCAAAATTAGAAAATGGGTCTATATCAAGATAAGAAGTTTCTGCACAGCAAAGGAAACACTTAACACAGTCAATAGGCAATTGACAGAATCGAGAAAATATTTGCAAGCTGTGCATCTGATAAAGGGTTCACATCCAGATTATATAAAAAGCTCAAGAAACTCAACAACAAAATAAACCAACTACTTAATAAATGTACAAAGGACATGAACAGGTATTTTTTGAAAGATGAAATACAAATGGCCAATAAACACATGAAAAAATGTTCAGGATCACTAGCCATCGTGAAAATCCAAATAGAAACCACAATGAGGTTTCACCTCATCCAAGTTAGAATGGCTATCATCTAAAAAAATCACAAAATAACAAATGCTGGCAAAGATGAGGATAAAAAGGATAAAGAGTCCCACTGTTGGTAGAAATGTAAAGTAGTAAAACCATTATGGTAGACAGTATGGAAATTCATCGGGAATCTGAAAATAGATCTACCATTTCATCTAGACATTCCACTCCTGGGAATTTACCTAAAGGAAATGAAGTCAGCATATGAAAGAGTTATATTAAGGGGTAGGGATTGAGGGAGGGAGAGTGGAAAGGAAGTATGTTATTGTTTATAATTATACCTATGAAATGCATGAAATCTGTTCTCTTTATATTCATAATTTCACAGTAGCTAAGATATGGAATGAACCCAAATGCCCATCAACTGAAGATCAGATAAAGAAGTTGTGGTATATATGCACTTTGGGATACTACTCAGCCATAAAAAAACAATGAAATCCTGTGTTTTTTTTTTTTTTTTGCAACAAAATAGATGCAATTGGAAACCATTATACTTAGTGAAATAAGCCAGTTGCCAAAGACAAATATCATAGGTGTTGTCTGATCTGTGGTAACTAATAGAGTACAAAAATATAATATATATGAGCAAAATCAACATTTTGAGAAATTTTATTATTGTTTACAGCCCTTTCTCTATTGTTCAGAAATAGTTTTTTTCTATTGTTCAGGATCAGTTTTTTTTTCTTCTTACTATTTGTTGAATTCTTAGCAAAGGGTTAAGCTTATGACTATAAAAGAAAGTGAAAGTATGTCATTGTAAAAATTAAAAGAAAGAATAAGAAATGAATGAGGAAGGAGGGAGGGAACATGGGCAGAAGGAAGGGTAGCGTAGGAAGCATCACTATGCTCCTAAACCTGCACATGTGAAATACATGAAGTTTGTTCCCACATACTCGTTCCAGCAGTCACAGCCATTGAGGAAGTGAACCATCAAACTGAAAATCAATCTCTCCTTCTCTCTCTCTCTCTCTCTCTCCCCCCCCCTTCAAATAAAAATAAATAAATCTTTAAAAAATAAGCCATTTGGGGGCTCATCCATTATTTCATTTTAGGTATTACTAGGTTCCTCTCATAGTCTCCATTCTCACTATTAATTATTAAATTGTCCATTTGGGCATTAGGTTCTCTAGTCTTGTACAATGGCTTTCCGATGAGGACAATGAAGCCATTGCGAGGCTGAGATGCGTGCTTCAGGAGGGCTCAGAAAACACCAGCTGCTTTCCAGGGCGTCACCACTGAGGCTCTCCTGCGTGCACACTTTGATGTTAAAGCGACGTTCTGTCTCTGATAGGAGACTTAATAAAACAAGATTGTTTAGTAGTCTACCTCAAATGATGAAACAATATTTGACATATTGCCTCTCATTGGTAATATATGTTATTTGTGGGCAGAGCAAAAAAAACACTAGGCCAGGAGGCTTACATAATTTGTTTTCCACAAGCAATACTGTTTTATTCCTTTTTTTTTTTTTTTAAAGGAAATAGTCTTTAGAAAGGTTTGATTGATATCATCTGGTGCAGGTTTGCATTTCCTGGGAAAGCCTTGTGGAGCAGGAGTGAAACTTGGGGTCTCTACTGGGCTTGCCTGTTGTAAATGGCACCGAGAAGCGGGGCTGTGTTGGTACTGGGTGGCTAGCTCTGCTCTGTTTTCTGGGCGTGTCAGTATTGACCCAGGTAATAACTATACCTGTCTCTTTGCTCTTCGTAGAGTTTGAAATTAGAGCCCTTCCACCTTGGCGTCAGGTGTTAGCAAACCTCTTTGCTCATATGCTCCAGCCTCCCTGCTTACAGGAACTGCACCAGGGCCCATGCACCTGCCTTCCTCCAGGGGCTGACATTTCCAAGACGGGGCTCTGAACCATTTCCCATTGTGCTTGGAAGCCCATGTGGAGGGAAAATCCAAGGTTCTCTGATTGTTTTATTATCTGGTTCAACTGTGCAGAAAGGAGCCAGGGACACACCTTGCTGTGGTGTTTAGTTTCCTCAGGTTTTGCCAATGAATACTGGTATCTAATTGTCACTTTTTTTTTTTTTTTTTTTTTTTTGACAGGCAGAGTGGACAGTGAGAGAGAGAGACAGAGAGAAAGGTCTTCCTTTGCCGTTGGTTCACCCTCCAATGCCGCCACGGCCGGCGCACCTCGCTGATCCGAAGCCAGGAGCTTCTCCCGGTCTCCCATGCAGGTGCAGGGCCCAAGCACTTTGGCCTTCCTCCACTGCACTCCTGGGCCACAGCAGAGAGCTGGCCTGGAAGAGGGGCAACTGGGACAGATCCAGCGCCCCGACTGGGACTAGAACCCCGTGTGCTGGTGCCGCAGGTGGAGGATTAGCCTATTGAGCCGCGTCACTGGCCTCATTGTCACTTCTATTAGCATTTCCTTGGTCACTATGAAGTAGGCAGGCATATAGGTTAAAATCGATTAGGTTTGTGAACTGGAAGACTATGCCTTCGCCATGCCTCTGTGTGACCTCCAGCCAGTCAGGTTAATTAACCACTCCCCTTTGGAAGTGGGTTAAAAGCCTGGGACAAGGTGTGTTTTGGCCCTTCTCTTAGGCCCTGGCCTCCTGCCAGGAGGGGGCTTGCTTTACCCCTGCACCTCCAGGGTGTGTGGCCTTTGGGCCACATGCTCTAGGCTTCCTGGCCTAGATGCCCCTCCACGTGGCTGGTTCCTGGTGCTCGGTATGAACCCAGATTTACCTCTCTCTCTTAATAAAGCTCTCACTCTCCTATGCATCTTTCACACTAAATAAAGGCTTAAAATGTACCAAGCTGCCTTGTTTATCAGTGCCGGTATTTAGAATTGTTCTCTAAATATTAGGCAATAACCCTCTTGGGCTTATTAATTTTGGGGATTTATTAATAAGCATATGGTGATATCCTATGGCACCCCAAAATTCCAGTAACATAGGTGGCATCCCAGATGGCACTTCTGGGGAACTCTAAAGGGCCACATTTTTATATAAATTTTAGGGG
Organism: Oryctolagus cuniculus; assembly: GCF_964237555.1. Lineage (NCBI taxonomy): Eukaryota > Metazoa > Chordata > Mammalia > Lagomorpha > Leporidae > Oryctolagus > Oryctolagus cuniculus. Next base: position 131,058,880 of record NC_091437.1, on the reverse strand, counting down.
GTCAATGTCCGATTTCAACTAGGGCACTTTTTTAAAATTTTTTGCAGGGCTCATCAACCTGAGAGTATAAATGGGTTCATGTGAAGAAATACAGCATATTACTTTTTGACTCATTCCTCTACTTACTGGTGCTATGCTTCAAACTCATTACAAAGCTCATTTTGCTGGAATGCTAACGGGATTCTCCACTTCTGCTTGACCAGCTGTGTTGTAGATTGTGGTGCCTGCCCCTGTGCAGCTGTCCAGCCACCTTGTTGCTGTGAGCATTCCCTGATTCCTGGGCCGCCCCAGGGCGCATCACTGCAGTGACTGCTTGAGGGGTGCTAGCCAAAGACTGTGTTGGAAAACAAGGAGGGAAAGCCGCTCTCTCCTTTGTCTTCCACGGGGTCCCAAGGCAGAGTGTATGTGCATGTTTGGCACTCAGACTTCCAACTTGTTACCAATTTAACTTCCTCATGCTGGCTTCACTTTGGGTGAGGTCTCTTCCGAAAGCTCCTCCCTCTTACAAAGAGGCCTTGGTTATCCTATCCTGCGAGTTTTCCAGATGTGCCCTCTCAAGCCTTGTTTTCCCTTTAGCTCAAGATTATGCCCCCTGTTCTAAAAGTGTGCTTTTAGATATGCAGAGATTACCCAAAGCACACTTTTTCATATGCAAATTAGCCTGCTTTTCCAAATAGCTTCATGTTTAAGGTGTGGGGGAGATGGGAAGGGCAGGGGACTGCAGCTTGCAGAGTGAAGAGGGAAGTCAACACCTGTGAGCAGCGGTTTCCTCTGCCCTGCACAAAAGGACAACTGTGGATCAGGATGTCGCCTTTGCTCCTCAGGGACTCACCTCCGCCCAGTAGGGAATTGAGAGAGGACCCCAGGAGTTGGCTGCCTGAGGGACAGGGTAAGTCAGGTGCAGACTTTTTAACTCAGTGATTATTTCTCATGCAGTAGCTCAGGGGCTCAGAGATCAAAGAGTAAACCGCCCTCGCTGGATACCAGCTCTACACTGGTTCAACCTAGCTAAGTTGCTTTTAAATTCTGCTCTTCTCCCATTGTCACAGGACAGCAAATCCTCCCCAGGGGCCAGGTGCAAGGCAAGCTGACCTAAGCTCTACCTTGAGCTTCTCCCCAAAGCAGGCACGCTGAGGTCACCCTTAACCCTGGCTTCCCACACAATCATTGGGAGCTCTCCCAGCGAGCTAAAGGAACAGCTATACTTAGATTTCTCATTTAAAATTTGGCACTGCCTGAAGTCATTCCCATTCCTTCCAAGGACTGTTGCCATTATATTAAAAAGAGTAAATTTGCTGCTGCATTACTTCCTGCCCAGAAAATCCAGCTGAAACCTGCTACTGCCAAATCTGCAGTTTCAATGCAAGGCCAGAGCCTTTAAATAGCTCCTGCTAGTGAGGATTTTCTGCTCTCTAGAAAAAAAAATTTTTTTTTGATAAAGTGTCAGTTTGAAGGATTGGACATGGACCATTAGAAACAGAAAGTGGTTGTCCCTGTCTCTCTCAATTTCTGACTGCCCCATTTGCGTAATTCTTAAAGGTAACGACTCCTAAGAGTGGTGGCGCTTGCTGTCTTTGATCCGAGGGAATTTTTCTTTGCTTATATTCGGCTGCAATCCCTGGAGTCCTCCTTGAGAAGCCCATTCTCCACACCTAAAATGTTTATGTTTACAGGCCCCCAAGTATACAAAGCTATTTTTAAAAAGCCAGCAGAAAGCGAGCGATAGAAAGTTTTTGCTCAGAAGGTCTCCACCGTGGGTCATAGCCTCCTTCTGCAATTTAATTTGATTTGGTTTACTTATTTCATAGCCCTCCAAACAAGAAAGCAGGATGACACAGAGATTTCCTTTCTGTTTCTTGGTTCTGCTTTTGTTTTCATGCCACTCACCCCACTTTATTTTGGACTTAAACTTTTCTCAAAGGTTGGACATCCAATGTGAAGTGTTGCAAGGAAAATACACTGATCAGAAAAAAGTACATTTTGAGATTAAAAAAAAAGTACATTTTGAGATGAAAGTGCAACTTTGTAGAAATAAGTTGACAGTTTTCTATTCATTAAGTCATTAGCTGCTTCAAATGCACTTGGAGAAGAGCCCATGTCATGGCACTGCAGGCAAAGGTGCTGCCCGCCACACCAGAATCCTGTGTCTATGCACTGTTTCCAGCCCTGGCTGCTTCACTTATGATCCAACATCCTCCTAATGTGCCTAGGAAAGCAGCAGACAATGGCCCACGTACTTGGACTCCTGTCACCCAGATGAGAGATCTGAATGGAGTTTCTGGCTCTTGAATGTGGCCTTTAAAAAGAAAATACAAATTCCAGTCTTGATGGCTCATTTGCTCACAATCGGAGAGGCATGGAAACCACATCTTAACTCCACTGTGTTGGTAGGATGATCCCAAACACTTGAAAATCAGAATACACATACTCAAAACCAGAACACACATTCAGTAGAAACTTCACATACTGAATTCAGATCTTTTTCCTGGGCCAGCAATAAGCAGTTAGACACTCTCTCACAGTGCTATGTAGAGGCAGTGGGTGCAACTCCTTGTTGCCCAGTGATCCTCTCTCTATCCTACTCCTAGGCAACCTGCTTCACCAATCTTTCTCAGAGTGCTTCCTTAATAAACAACTGCTACGTGATCTTCATTTCAGAATCTGCTCCTTGGTAACTCAAAACAGTGTATGTACTTCTTAATGAGTAGCAATCAAAACAAACATTATCCTAGTGGAGTCTAATCATTGAATAGTTAAATACAACTGCCAGTTTCACCCAGGCACTGTATTGTCACTGGTGTTACCTATGTTTGCATTTTACATTTAGACAATCATAACACACCATTGATTGCTCTCACCACCAATCAAATCCCTAATGTGTTTTTCTGAATGAGGCATTAAAAATAGAAGCCCTTTGCATGAATCTGAAACAAGGCAGAATTCAGTATTTATATTCTGTTTGAGCTTTCATGGCTTTTAAAAATAATGGAGTTTGCTGATATGACCAGCTGCAATTATAAAGGTGGTAGTCAACTCCCAGTTCTGAACATATTGTAGAATCATTAACTCAAAATATCTTCCACACACAAAGATATGCTAGATAAAATGTAGCAAACAGATTTCTGGCGTTTGAGCATTTTATTTTTCAAGATATAATAAATTTGCATGATTTTAACAATAAAATGCACAAAAGCATTTATAATAAAGTCTTCCTCCAACCCCAATATATAACTATGCTGCTTCTTTCCAAATAGACCATAAAACACCAGTTTATCAGATATATTTTAGAAAAAATATATTTTTTATTTCTACTTGGAATATATAATGTGTATACTATAAATCATTTTACTTTTTTTACTTAGCAATGTATTTTAGAGACAATTTTACTTCTACAAGTATTTGACCGTAAATTATTTAATTAATTCACTAATGATTGGCTTTTAAATTGCTTTGAAATTTGGAATTTTGCTATCACAAATTCAACTGTAGTAAATATTCTTTGTGCATATTTCACTTTATATACATTGGAATATAATTGTAGATTAAATATCTAAAAGTGAAATTTTGGGGCCATAGGTTATAACCCTTTGAAATATGGGTAGATTTCACAGTATTTTCCTTCATGAAATTTTAAAAATTGATATGCCCATAAGCAATTCATAAAAGTACAATTATTTTCTCAGCCCATGTATTAAATATTATTTTAAATGTGAAGTTGAACTCAAGAGGCAAAAAGGCCAAAAATTAGAGGACAGAGGGAAATAACCATAGGACATAGGGCAGAAATGAGGACTTTTAAAAATGAAGCAAGTAACCATTAGATAAATCTGTGACATCATAGAAGGGAAATTCAGAATCAGCAATCTAAAGATTTAAAATTAAATCCTCATCAAATGATTAGTAAAGAGGCACTCGGTCATGAAAGGTTTACACATTCAGTGAAAAGGTGGTCTTCATAAAAACTTTAAGTTCAGAGCAGCTATTGCAGCACAATGGGTTAACTCGCCGCTATGGATACTACATCCCACATTGGAGTGCCTGGGTCATTTCCAGAATACTTAGTGTTCCTTGTTAATGTTCCTGAGAGGCAGCAGATGAGAGCCCAGGTACTTGGGTACCTGACACCCATGTCCAAGACCTCAATTGGTTTCTGGGGCCCTGCCTTCAGCCAGTGTGCATTAGAGGAGGGAAGCAGTAGATGGAAGATATTTCTCTCTCTCTCTCTCTCTCTCTCTCTCTCTCTCTTTTTCTCTCTCCTCCCTCCTTCTCTCCCCCCAATATTCTTCATTTTAAAGTCTTTAAAATTAAATAGATTTGTTCATTATTTATTTGAAAGGCAGAGAGAGAGAGAAAGAGAGATTCTATCTCCTGATTCACTTCCCAAATGCCTAGAAAAGTCATGGCTGGGCCAGGCCACACCCAGGCCAGGAGACTGGAACTCCATCAGAGTCTCCTAGGTGGGTGCCAGGAACCATCTGCTTGAGCCATCCTCTGATTCTGCCTCCCAGGATGTGGATTAGCAGGAAGCTGGAGTCAGAAGCAGCACTGGGACTCAAACCCAGGGAATCTGATGTGGGATGCGTGCATCTGAAGTGAGGACGTAAGTGCCCTGCCAAGTGCCTGCTCAGAATGGTGGTCTTGAAGAACAATGTCTTGTCAACACAGGGCAAGAACAAGGTGGCCATACTGTCTTGCTCTAGAAATAGGAGGCAAATTAAAATATTTCCTGGTTGGAATTTGAATTTATAGTATCTGGATAGTCCAATTACTCCTAAGGCAAGAAACAAACATCAAACATGTTCCTAGGGATTCTTGTTTGTGGCCATAATGGGATACGTTGTAATGAGCTAACCTTTTGCCAAAACCGGCTATAAAACTGAACAAGGTATGCAAAACATCTATTCTCACTTTTTGAAAACTACCAGTGCACGTCTGTGATCCCTAAGAGAATAACCTCTGGGCCCTAGGGTCATGTAATTCTCTCTGCAGGCACTTCCAGATGGCTGTAGTGGGACGGGACTACACACAGAGCTCAGACGACAGAGATGAAGGTAACAGACTACTAGGCAGAAGGAGTTTTTGAAGCAGGATGAAGAAAGGGGAGCTTGTAGAAGAATAAATGCCCAAATCTGTATAAGTGTCCCTTTGAGTTTGGATCTGAAATATAAGCTGTGCCTGCTTAGGACAAGACTCTATGAAGCCAAAGATTATCCATAAGGAAAAGAATGACTAACAGGAACTTTGAGTTTAAAAACTACTGGAACCCTCAAGACTGGAGACATTTGAGCCATCAGCTAAGGTGGCAAAAGCTCAATGAACTCCCCAGGAATTCAGCAGAACAGGGTCGTTCCCACTCATCCCACGGTGCTGGGGAAGCCCGGAATTTAAATGCAAACAAGAGAAGACACGCACGTGGACATGTCTGCTTTATACAAATAGACCTGACCAATGAGAACTTCATCATTGTACCAGTTGCCTTTCCACATCATATGTATTTAGCCATAATCATCCTCTGGCTGAAGTTTTTCATATACACAGTGAGCTATTGTCACTGGGTATGGCAGTAGCAGGGCCTCATTTTTTCTTCACATGACTTCAAGTAAACCGAACTAGCTCCCCAGTCATAAACTTTGTGCTACACAATGGCAATACCTAGGATTAATTCTTTTCACATTCACTTCTGATGTACCAAATCCCATTGCCATTGTTAGACATGAGTTTAAAATAGATACAAAAGAATGCAGATGAATAGAATTTGTAGATACCCCTGGGACACTGTAGACTAAGCAATACATGTTTCAGCCAAGGCATTTTTAATGTATATGATATATTCAGACTGTACTTTCAAATATCCAAGTTTTTTCACTTGATGATCTGTCAGTACTTGGTCAAACTTCTCTTTGCAGTCAGAAGGAGCTTCGGGGGCCAGCATCATGGCATAGCAGATTAAGCGGCACCCTGCAACATGGCTGCTTGCATCCCATATGGGTGCCAGTTTGAGTCCAAGTTGCTCTGCTTCTGATCCAGCTCCCTGCTAATGTGCCTGGAAAGCAGCAGAAGATGGCCCAAGTGCTGGGGCCCCTATACTCAAGTTGGAGACCTGGATGAAGCTCCTAGCTTCAGTCTGGCCCAGCTCCTAGCTTCAGTCTGGCCCAGCCCCAGCCTTTGTGGCCATTTGGGGAGTGAAGCAATAGATGCAAGGAGGTTTTTCTCTCTGTTTCTTTCTCTCTCTCTCTCTAACTCTGCCTCTCAAATAAATAAATTAAAAAAAGAAGTCAGCTTTAGGAGAACAATGTGTCAGTACAATAGGTATTCCCTTTATTAAGAGCTTGATATACATATGAATCTAAGTTCTTCAGTATCATGATATCTTCAGTCACAACGTGAAACTGCACCTTCCTTTATTGTAGACTTAGAAATTATTTGAGGGGCCAGCACTGTGGCATAGCGGGTAAAACTGCCACCTACAATGATGGCATCCCATATGGGTGCCAGTTTGAGTCCTAGCTGCTCTACTTCTGATCTGACTCCCTGCTAATGGCCTGGGAAAAGCACTGAAATGTGGTTAAGTGTTTGGGCCCCTGCCACCCACATGGTCCCTGGTTTCAGCTTGGCCCAGCCCTGGCTGTTGTGACCAATTGGAGAGTGAACCAGTGGATGGAAGGTCTCTTTTTCTCTCTTTCTGTCCGTAACTCTGACTTTTAAATAAATAAATAAATAAATCTTTAAAAAAGAAAATGGTTTGAAATTTGTTTATGAAGAGAAGTCATGAAGGAGAAAGAGAAAAATACCTCCCTGTACCTGAACGTCATTATTTAATATTTATGTTTAAATCTTTTTAAAATATTTATTTATTTATTTGAAAGGCAGAATCACAGAGAGGGAAGGAGGGAGGGAAAAAGGGAGGGAGAGAGAGGAAGAGATCTTATGTTTAAATCTTCTTGTAGCTCTGACCTAGGAACTCATATCCTAACTTCTGGATATGTATAAGTGTATGTTGTATATACATATATGTATTTGTACCAAATCAGCTGCCTTCTAATCAGATAATAGAAACATATAGTAACTTGTATTGTTAAGATTTAATAAGGTGGTGTTAACTTTTATATTTATTTCAATGACTCCCTCAAAACATTTTATGGTACCATTTAAGATGAGTTTACTTCCGGAAGAGTTAAAGAAATCAAACCTGCTAAATGATCAATTCGAACATTGCTAAATGAGCTACCTTAAGGATGAAGCTACCTTAGGTATGAAGCACATTGAGAGGTTTTTTTAATTGCTGTTTAAATTAGCATTCACCATAGAAACAGAACAAAAAGGAGATTTTCATGTGTGTGAACACATTTTTTTTTTTTAAGGAATTAACTCACATGATTGTGGAGGTGGCAAATCTGAAATCTGTAAGGCAGTCCAGCAGGCTGGAAACGCAGGCAAGAGTTCATGTTGCAGTCCCGAGGCAGAATTTCTTCTCCATCTGTAGATCCATAAATATAGGAATTAAGTTATGTGCTCCTAAAATACAAAGGAGGGATAGGATAGGGTAGGATAGGCATTCTCATTCCAGTACCTATATCTATTTAAGGTCATCTAGATTTTTAATCTTGTGTGTTTCAAACTTCTTTCTGACTCATTTAAGTATTTGCAACTGCAGTCTCCTACTTGCTAGTCACAGAGTCTGTGTTAGAACTCTAGAGCTAACATAGTACCAGAACAAGGTGATGATGGGTACAGAGATTGGAATGATGCCTCTGCAAGCCAAGGAACATCAAGGACTGTCAACAACAGTCAGAAACCAGAAGGGCTGGAATTATTCTTTCTCAAGGCCTTTGGTGGGAGCATGGTCCTGCTGGCATCTTGATTTCAGATTTCTAGATTGTAATAACATGAGAGAATACATTTCTGTTGCTAAATAATCTGGTTTAGTATTTTGTAACTGCAGTCACAGGAAAGTAATTCATTGTTTAACTTTGTTGTTCATTTTGTTCTCCTCTATATTCAATGTGTTGTACTCTTTACTTCTTTCTTTTTAGCTTTAGAAAAGCATTACAGTGATGATTTTATTTCCTGCTTTGTCTTTTTCCATTTGTGACTTACCATTGTATGGCAAGGACGCTAGTACAGTCCCAGCGTGGCTTTTACACCACCTCTTTTCCTCATCATATTCTTTTCTATACTATTTCTAGTAGGAAAACCTTTTGTACGGTCTACTGATTGTTCAGCTAGGTCACAGATCAACATGGGTCCCGCAGCATAGGTTCTTTGAGGAAGTAAACTTGCATAATTTCAAATAGATTTACATAATAAACGTTTATTTTGAGACCCCCATGTTCCAGAGACTATATTAATCACCACATAACATGGTCTCAGAATGTTTAATAAACACTTTATTGCAGAGCAAATGAAGCATATTCTATCCCAGCTAGTAAAACCTATAAAACCGATCTCACCCTTAATGAGCGTCTCATCTGGTCAAGAGCCAGTCCTCTCACAGGTAGCAGCTGTGCAATGACTTTCTCACCCTAACTTCCGTCTTTGTCTTACTGGTCTGTGTCACTGAGATCCTAGCATGTCCCCAATTCATTCACTATATTCCAATTCGTTCTCTGTCCTTTACCGCCTGTGTGGCTACAGGCAGATGTCTTGAGTTCTCCATTCTACATGCGTAACAGCTCGAAATGTCTGTGAGTTATTGTGAGGACTCAGATATAATAGCCTGTTCTGTTTCTTTAGAAATAATCACAATAATAATTGTTCATTGTTATTACTGCTTCCCTTGAGGATCTTACAGTCCGATGGGAAGGGATGCTGAGCAATCAGCTCTGGATCTATGGAAAATACATCTTCCTGTAACCAGCGTGAATGCTTCTTCCCCGCCACCCTGACTTCTGTCTAACCTTTGTACTTAGGAAAGTGCAAGTGTAGTGTGCACTGGTCAGCTCCAGTATCCAGTGTTGCCACAGTTAGAGAATGTGGGGGAGAGTGCTCTACATTAAGTAAAGGTAAGGTTTTCCTGAGAACATAGAGAACAGGTCCCTGTGGGGAGCAATCCGGACTAGACTAAGTTACTGGAATTAAGACTTATTCTATGCATCTGCTCTCCCACAATATGGCGCTGGGAGAGAAGTAAACAGCTTCTGCACAGCTGCCTCCAGTTCAATCAATAAACTGTAGGACTTGCTCCTGATTGGAGAGCAGCGTACTCGGCGTGTGGGCAGCCGAGTTGGGATTGGCGGAGGAGGACTATAAAGGAGGAGAGAGACGGCATGCACCAGGAACATCTAAGGGGAACATCTATCTGAAGGAACACCTGTGCAGCCCCCGAGAGAGCCGGCCGGTGGTGTGCCGCTCCCCTGCGGAAGTGGGGAATGTGGCCAGGGGGAACTGCCCTTCCACGGAGGTGGAAGGGATAGTGGCCAGCCCGGGAAGAACCAGCAGCAAACCCGGGGAGGGCCGAGCAGACGAAAGAACAGCGCAGGGTCCTGTGTCGTTCCTCCACGAAGAGGGGGAGCGACATAATGGTGCCGTGACTCGGATATGAAGCCTAGGCAGGGTTTAGTGTCGTTCCCCCATGAAGACGGGGAGCGACAGTCCCATCTCTGCATAAGTGAGACATAAGCTAGTTTCTCGCTCTAGTTCCAGATTCCCCTCTTTGTTTCTTCCCATTTATTGATCAAAGACGAGTTAGGATTTGAATGGAAACAGCAAAGGAAGACAGGGCAATTAACTTTTTGTTGTTGTGTATTTTTTTGCCATCATCCATGACTGGAGGTAGCTCAACATACATCGATGGATTAGATGTTCCTACACAATCTGACTTGCAGTTTGTAACCTCACAGTTTTATCAATACTTCATCGTGTTAAGTAGTAAGACAAGTCATATATCGATTTGGATTCTGCCCTTACAACTTAATGCTGTGGGTTTTATTTGTCGTTTGTCAAGTTCCTTAACCTCCCTGGGCCTTACTTTCCTCATGAGAACATTGAGCGAAAGAAGAATTACATGAAGTAACCAGGTGGAGGTTAGCCATGGTGTGGCTCACAGAACGATAGCTATAAGGGTCTTTAATTTTCAGCCATCATTGTGTTTATACATCATGGCATTTTTCGAATACAATCAAGCACATTTAAGTGGAATTTGGGAGCAAAACACAAGGGCTATTGAATACTGAACAGGAAAGAAAGCCTATACCACTGTGTAGACCTACTATGCACGTGTTTGCTGCCCTTGCAATGCTTTGCACTTGCTTTTCATGGTATTGAATGCAGACCCCATTCTTGGATACTTACTTTCAAGTCAGCCTTTCCTTCAATCAGCTTTTCTTTCTTCCTTATTTTTTAAGTACAACTTTTTTTTTCTTTTTTAAGTATGCCTTACAAAATATATAAGTAAGGCACTTATTGAAATTGAAAATGACAAAAGCTGACTGCACCTTAATGTTTATTGCAGCTCAATTCACAATAGCTAAGACCTGGAATCAACCTAAATGCCCATCAACAGTAGACTGGATAAAGAAATTATGGGACATGTACGCTATAGAACACTATACAGCAGTCAAAAACAATGAAATCCGGTCATTTGCAACAAAATGCAGGAATCTGGAAAACATCATGCTGAGTGAATTAAGCCAGTCCCAAAGGGACAAATATCATATGTTCTTCCTGATCGGTGACAACTAACCAAGCACCAAAAAGGAAATCTGTTGAAGTGAAATGGACACTATGAGAAACAGTGACTTGATCAGCCCTTTTCCTGACTGTTAATGTACAATTTAATACTTTATCCCTTTTAGTATTTTTTTTTTGTTCTGGTTAATACTATTGGTTGAACTCTGTGGTTAACACACAATTATTCTTGGGTGTTTAAATTTAACTGAAAAGTGATCCCTGTTAAATATGAGTGAGACTAAGAGAGGGAGGAGATGTACAATTTGGGACATCCTCAATCTGACTTGCCCCAAATGGTGGAGTTAGAAATGTGCCAGGGTATTCCAATACAATCCCATCAAGGTGGCATGTACCAATGCCATCTCAATAGTCTAAGTGATCAATTTCAGTTCATAATTGATCACACTGATAGGTCTAAGAGTCAAAGGGATCACATAAACAAGATTAGTGTCTACTAATACTAACTGATAGAATTAAAAATGAGAGAACGATCCAACATGGGAGGTGGGATACACAGCAGACCCAGAGAATGGCAGATGTCCCAACAGCACTCTGGCCTCAGAATCAGTCCTTAAGGCATTTGGCTCTGGCTGAAGAGCCCATGAGAGTATTTTAGGCATGGAAAGCCAAGACACTCTGGCAAAAAAAAAAAAAAAAAAAAAAAAAAAAAAAAAAAAAAAAAAAAACACCCTAAATGAAAGATCTCTGTGAATGAGATCCCAGTAGAAAGAACGGGGCCATCAAAGAAGGAGGTACCTTTCTCTGAAGGGAGGAGGGAACTTTCACATTGACTATGACCTTGTCTGAATAAGATCGAAGTCGACGAACTCAAAAGGCTTCCATAGCCTTGGCAACTCATGACTAGAGCCTAGGGAGATCACTGACGCCATCAACAAGAGTGTCAAATTGTTAAGTCAACAAGGGGTCACTGTGTACTTACTCCTCATGTGGGATCTCTGTCCTTAATGTGTTGTCCAATGTGAATTAATGCTACAACTAGTACTCAAATGGTATTTTACACTTTGTGTTTCTGTGTGGGTGCAAACTGATGAAATCTTTACTTAATATAAACTAAATTGATCCTCTCTATATAACGATAATTGAAAATGAATCTTGATGTGAATGGAATGGGAGAGGGAGCGGAAGATGGGAGGGGTGTGAGTGGGAGGGAAGTTTTTTTTGGGGGGAGCCATTGTAATCCATAAACTGTACTTTGGAAATTTATATCTACTAAATAAAAGTTAAAAAAATTAAAAATGACAAAATGAAGGCAAGTACTAAAGAATTTAATGTCTTTAAGATATATGTATCTGGATTTGAATTCTATTTCTGCTACTTCACAGTTTGCAACCTTGAACATGCTGCTCATCTCTCTGAACTTTGATTTCCTCTCTTAATATTGGCTATAATTTTACCTTTTTCTACTGGCTTCTAAAAGGAAGAAATATATTGTACAGCAAGTACCTAGAACATCTAACCTAAAACTGATGGGCAAAATGTTAATACTACTGAAATTACTACTCATCCTATAAAGGTATTAATTATATAAATTATTTGAACTGAGCAGTTTTAAGACAAAATATCCATGAAATTGTTCTAGAATAAAGATGGGTGAGGAAAAACAGCTAATGATATTTAAAAAAAAAATAAAAAGGAGGGAACTCAGTATACTGGATACTAAAGTACACTTTATAACTGATATAAACAAAGGTATTCACTAGCTATTCAATTTGTATGTCAACTTAACAGTAGGGTCTAAAACAAATTTACTGAAGACATAAGAATTTACCATATGGTAATAAAGGACTATAGAGTAATTAGAAAGGAATTTATTGTTTAATAAATGATATCAGGAAATGTAGCTGAATATTAATTTTAAAAACTCAGCTAGATGGCCGGCGCCGCGGCTCACTAGGCTAATCCTCCACCTTGCGGCGCCGGCACACCGGGTTCTAGTCCCGGTCGGGGCACCGGATTCTGTCCCGGTTGCCCCTCTTCCAGGCCAGCTCTCTGCTGTGGCCAGGGAGTGCAGTGGAGGATGGCCCAGGTGCTTGGGCCCTGCACCCCATGGGAGACCAGGAAAAGCACCTGGCTCCTGGCTCCTGCCATCGGATCAGCGCGGTGCGCCGGCCGCAGCGCGCTGGCCGCGGCGGCCATTGGAGGGTGAACCAACGGCAAAGGAAGACCTTTCTCTCTGTCTCTCTCTCTCTCACTATCCACTCAGCCTGTAAAAAAAAAAAAAAAAAAAAAAAAAAAAACTCAGCTAGATATTTAAATTCCAAGTTGAAAATATAAAGCTATAAAAAACTGAAGACATTAAATAATTTGCACAAGATCCCACAGTTAAGGAATAGTATAGCTGGAAATTAAATCCATATATCCTAACCAAACATAAAATTGTATAGAAATAACATGTTTTCAAATCTATAAAGGTTATTAAACATATATTCATTATATATAATATGTATATTTATGTATACACATATATACTCAATCATACATATTTTTAAACATTGGAAGATGCCAGAGCAAAATGTTATAATTAATAGTAATTTTTCTATAGCTTTAAATTATATTTCTTCTATATATAACTTTCTACATTTTTAAAGGACATTTGTTATGTATATATTCAGAAACACATATTCATGACATGAATCTGTTCCTTTTTAAAAGGGAATTTAAAATATTTACTTCTCGGAGTCTGCTGGTTCAGTGCAATGGGTTAAGCTGCAGTTTACAATGCCAGCATCCCATAACAGTGCTCGTACAAGTTCCAGCTGCACTGCTGCTTTTTTTTTTTAAGATTTATTTATTTATTTTCAAGTCAGAGTTACACAGAGAGAGAAGAGGCATAGAGAGAGAGAGAGAAGTCTTCCTTCCGATGGTTCACTCCCCAGTTGGCTGCAACGGCCGGAGCTGCACCAATCTGAAGCCAGGAGCCAGGAGCTTTTTCCCAGTCTCCCACATGGGTGCAGGGGCCCAAGGACTTGGGCCATCTTTCACTGCTTTCCCAGGCCATAGCAGAGAGCTGGATTGGAAGTGGAGCAGCCAGGACTCGAACCGGCGACCAAATGGGAAGCCAGAGCTTCAGGCCAGGGCATTAACCCACTGCGCCACAGCACAGGCCCCTACATTGTTTCTAATCCAGCTCCCTGCTCAGGCACCCGGAAAAGCAGTGGAAGAATGCCCAAGTACTAGGGCTGGGCCCCTGCTATCCATGTGGGAGACCCAGATGAAGGGTCAGTCTCCTGGCTTTGGCCTGGCCCAGCTCCAGCCATTGCAGTCATTTGGGGAGTGAATCAGTGGATAGAAAATCTCTTTCTCTCTGCCTCTCCTCTCTCTGTGACACTGTGTGATATAAATAAATAAATCCTTAAAAATGTGTTCACGTCTCTATCCATGTATTTCTGGTGGCTGTTAAAATGTCAGAGAAAAGTGATCCACTAATTCACAGTAAGGCTTGGTACTGTAAAAATAGATGCTTTTGAGAAGAGACCATCACCTTTGCTTAACTCTTAAGTTAGAACCTGTTTCTGATTTATCTCTCCCCCTGCTTTAGTTTAACGTTCTGTTAAACAAAATTTCTTGGCTTGGATAAGGTGGAACATGGTCCATAATTTTGCCATCTTTATTTCTCTTGTTCAAAATCCTCTGGGAATATTATTATTCTGAAGATATAGATGACTCACAGAAGTCTGAGACTCCCCAAGCCACGGGATTTGAAACTGGTATGATTTTGAGACAAGTTCACATAGCATTTAACTTGGGATATTAATGTCTTAGGTGCTGTATGTGACTTAATTATCAAATGTGATACCTTAGTTTAAAAATGAATGCAAGAAGGCCGGCGCCGCGGCTCAATAGGCTAATCCTCCGCCTAGCGGCGCCGGCACACCGGGTTCTAGTCCCAGTCGGGGCACCGGATTCTGTCCTGGTTGCCCCTCTTCCAGGCCAGCCCTCTGCTGTGGCCAGGGAGTGCAGTGGAGGATGGCCCAGGTGCTTGGGCCCTGCACCCCATGGGAGACCAGGAAAAGCACCTGGCTCCTGGCTCCTGCCATCGGATCAGCGCGGTGCGCCGGCCGCGGCGGCCATTGGAGGGTGAACCAACGGCAAAGGAAGACCTTTCTCTCTGTCTCTCTCTCTCGCTGTCCACTCTGCCTGTCAAAAAAATAAAAATAAAAAAAAAAAAAAAATGAATGCAAGAAAACTATGGTTCTTGCTTGAAAGAGAACTAATATGGGTTACTAGGTCAGAAATCAAACCTGGAAAATCTACAGATGCCAGATATAGTCAATAACGAAAGACTCTTAGATAGATTTGGAATGTACCTTGAACTCATGTCTGTGGTGTGTGTTTGTATGTGTGTGTGCACGTGTGTGTATGTACACAGTGTCTTCCTATGCAGTGTCAGCTGAATCCTGGGACAGATATTAGCTAGATGTAATAGAGGGATATTGGTTGGAATAAAATTTCCTACTAGCCCTGCCTTGGGAGAATCATTGCCCTGAGAGATTTCAGACCTCTAGCAGGTGCAAGTATGAGATACCTGCTGTGCAACTATAGTCTATGTGGACTTAGACCCCATACTAGTGGCCCAACTGAAGGAGCATTCAATTTTTGCACATAAATACTATTTACTTCACTCTCAATTATTATTTTACATATAGTGATGAGCAATCAAAAAGTATGGACATGGACAGAAGACTAATTGACCTATTTCCTAGTGAAATATGGAAAAAAAATAAGGTTGAAGAAAGAGGAGCTATCCTACAAAGGATTAAGACATAAGAAGTCTTAAGGCTGTAATAAGTCATAAAGTTAGATAATAATAACAGCATCAAGTTGGACTCAGTGCATACATTAACCAGTGAACACAGTAGTGATTGCAGAATCCTACACAGAATGGCACAGGTTTTCTTCACAGGTTGATGATTTCTACATGACATGCAGTGACATAACCAATTGATAAACAATAATTTGACAAGGCAAAGCCCATAGAGAAACGTAATGCCTTTCACTGTTCCTAAATGGCACTCTGACCCATCGGCTTGTAGCTCAACAAGGGCAGGGAGACCAAAGTCGCTATGAGCTAGCCTTTGAATAATTAACAGGGCTGATGTTTAGGTCTCAGTAAACAGTCTCCAGTACTTTTACGTGAAATGTTAATTACAGCATTTCAGGCCTCACTAGTAATTGGAATTGATAGAAAATTCAACATTTACTGTATACTGACCACATGCTGTGTCTCAGGAATGAGACTCTGCTCTCTGGGGATGAGTATACTGAAGCAGCTTTATTGTTCCTCAATAACAATGCACAGGGAGGATAATAAAAACACAACAGTGCCCTGCAAAGCTTGACAACTCTGCAATTAACTATGGCCTCTGCAGCTTGAGGTTCTGTTAAAAATGTGTCATTATCCTCTTTGGATCGAACAGTTATAAATGCATAGGTAGGGATTTTCTGCAGTGAGGTGGGGGGCTTCTAAAGCACACTGTGTGGTAATTGTGTCGATAGAATTATTTTTCTAAAATGGTCAGAGGCTCATAGCCTAAATACTCGCCTTCTTCAGAATTTCAGTATCTTCTTAGGATGTATGGGGACACCATTGATTTCTGTATAAATCATTAAATATGTTTTTGAAATTTACTTAGAGGGAGGGAAGAAGTAAGGGAGAGAGGGTAAGAGATTAAATGGTTAAATAGAGAGAGAGAGAGAGAGGTCCTATTGGTTGGTTCACTCCCCCCAGATCTCCACAATGACTAGAGCTGGACCAGAAACAAAATCCAGGTCTGCCACCTGGGTGCCATAAATCCAGTTACTTGAGCCATCACTGCTCCTTTCCTTGATGATCTGCATTGACAGCAAGCTGGGGATAGGAACTGGAGCAGAGAATCAATTGCAGGCTTTCCAATGAGAGAAATGTGAATTTTCACAACTAGGCTAAACACCCAATCTCATTAAAGAAGTTATGATTTTGCAGTAATTACCCATTTTCTTTTTTTTAAGATTTATGTATTTTTTAAAGATTTATTTATTTATTTGAAAGGTAGAGAGTTACAGAGAGGCAGAGGAAGAGAGAGGTCTTCTATCTGCTGGTTCATTCCTCTAAATGCCCACAATGATTGGGGCTAGGCCAATCCAAAGCCAGGTGTTTCTTCCAGGTGTCCCATATGGGTACAGGGGCCCAAGGACTTGGACCAACTTCCTCTGCTTTCCCAGGCCATAGCAGAGAGCTGGATCAGAAGTGGAGCACCGGGACTCAAACCGGCATCTGTCTGGGATGCTGGCACTGTAGGCAGTGGCTTTACCCACTATGCCACAGTGCTGACCCCTCTGTATTTATTTGAAAGTCAGAGTTACAGAGAAAGGGAGAGACAGAGAGATAGGTTTTCCATTTGCTGGTTCCCTCCCCAGATGGCTGCAATAGCTAGGGCTGAACCAGACGGCATCCAGGAGCCAGGAGCTTCATCCAGGTCTCCCACAGGGGTTCAGGGGCCCAAGTACTTGGGCCATCTTCTGCTGCTCTCCTAGGCACATTAGCAGGGAGCTGGATTGGGAGGGAGCTGCTGGGATATGAACCAGCACTCATAATAGATACTGCTGTTGCTGGTGGAAACTTTACTCACTACACCACAACACCAACCCATGAACCATTTTCCAAATGCCATCTTGGTGAAGGTATGCCTGCAGTTGTGATCATGCTAATATCTAATATTATGAAATCTTTACTAATGTTGACTTTTACTGTAATCCCTAAGCAACCTGATGAGACAGAAACCATTATTATTCTTGCATTAAGGAAGAAGAAACAGGTTCCTACAGGCAAATAAATGGTAGATCAACTATTAGAAATTTGGGTAGCTTTATTTCTTTGTGTTCTTAAGCTACAGACAAAAAGAGGGAGAAAGTCACTCCATAAAAGAAATTATATGGGCAAAAATCCTAATCTAGGAAAAAGGATTGTATCTTCTAGGAGCAAAAATGAAGACTAATGTGGCTAGAGAGTGAAGTAAGCAAGGGGAGAGAGCATGAGCAGGTGAGATCGGAAGGAAGTTGGGGGCAAACAATTCAGGACTATAGGATTTTTGTAAGATTTCCATGTTGCCCTCAGCAGTTGGCTGTTTCTTTCTGTTGGTAAATTTTTGAAGAAACACAGTCACATCAATTTGTTTTCATATTGTCTGTGGCTGATTTCATACTGTAATGGGTACAGCTGAGTAGCTGCAATCCTGCCCATTCTCGGAAAAAAAATGCCAATCCCTATGATAGAGAAGGAGTTTGAAGGAGACCATTGATAAGCATATTTTATTCATCCAGTGAAGAGCTAACTAGAGACTGGCTACTGAGATGAAGAGAAGATTCATTTTTTCATGTGCTTTGGAGGCATAATTGTCATCAGTGGTTTTTGTACTTTAATGTAAGAACTAATGGAGAATGTGCTAGAAATATATAGATATTTGGCCACCAGAAAGAGATTTAAGTAAATTGAGGGGTGGTAGTATTGAGGAAGAAGTGTTGGAATCTGCATTTCTCACACACTCATTTAAAAACCAGGGACTGGAAGTGAGCAAGGGCCAAGGGAAGGGCAGGGTCAAGATTGACTTCCTAGGATTATGGCTTGAGGACATAGATGCAAAGGAATAAGAGCTTGCAAGGGGAAAGACACAGAGAGGAGACATTTCAAGGAGAAAATAAGTCAGAACTTCAATATTGGATGTATTGAGTGTCTTGGGAAACATTTAAGTGAGGATGAGTTGGTAGTTGGATAAATGAGCGTGAAGTATAAACATGAAGATAGAGTCAGAGAAGAAAATACTAGCAGATGCTATTTAAAACAACCGGAATGGGGCATTTACACTAGCAGTTGAAACACTAAATAGGATGCCTGTGCCTTGGGTTAAGCCACTGCCTACAACACCAACATTCAATATATGGATGCCAATTCAAATCTGGCTGCTCCATTTCCAATCCTGCTTTCTGCAAAGGCATCTAGGAAAACAGTAGGAGATGTCTCAAGTGCTTATGACCCTGCACACTCATAATTTTTATTTAGTTCTCAAAAATGTATTGAGTGTGTAATTTGTCCTAAGAAATGTGCTAGACCCTAGGAATGCTGAGTGAAATAAGCCAGCCCCAAAGGGACAAATATCATATGCTCTCCCTGATCAGTCACAACTAACTGAGCACCTAAAAGGAAACCTGTTGAAGTGAAATGGACACTCTGGCCGGCACCGTGTTTCACTTGGCTAATCCTAACCTGCGGCGCTGGCACCCCGGGTTCTAGTCCTGGTTGGGGCACTGGGTGCTAGTCCCAGTTGCTCCTCTTTCAGTCCAGCTCTCTGCTGTGGCCTGGGAGGGCAGTAGAGGATGGCCCAAGTACTTGGGTCTCTGTACCCGCATGGGAGGAAGCACCCAGCTCCTGGCTTCAGATCGGCACAGCACCAGTCGTAGCTGCCATTAGGGGAGCGAACCAATGGAAAGAAGAACTTTCTCTCTGTCTCTCTCTGACTGTCTATAAATCTACCTGTCAAATAAAAAAAAAAAAGAAATGGACACTATGAGAAAAAATGACTTGATCAGCCCTTATCCTGACTGTCGAGGAACAACTTACTATTTTATTCCTTTTAGTATTTTTTTGTTCTACTTAATACCATTGGTAGAACTCTTTAATTAACACACAATTATTCTTAGGTGTTTAAATTTAGCTGAAAAGTGATCCCTGTTAAATATAAGAGTGGGAATAAGAGAGGGAGGAGATGTACAGTTCGGCACATGCTCAATTGGACTTACCCCTAATGGTAGAGTTAGAAACGTGCCAGGGGATTCCAATTCAACCCCATCAAGGTGGCATGTACCAATGCCATCTCACTAGTCAAAGAGATCAGTTTCAGTTCATAATTGCTCATAATAAAAGGATTAAGAGTCAAAGGGATCACACAAACAAGACTAATGTCTGCTAATACTAACTGATAGAATTAAGAAGGAGAGAGTTATCCAACATGGGAAGCAGGATACACAGCAGACCCAGAGAATGGCAGATGTCCTAAACAGCACTCTGGCCTCAGAATCAGCCCTTAAGGCATTCAGATCTGGCTGAAGAGCCCATGAGAGTATTCTAGGCATGGAAAGCCAAGACACTCTGGCAAAAAACAAACAAACAAACAAACAAACAAAAAACAAAAACCCAAAACCTAAATGAAAGATCTCTGCGAGTGAGATCCCAGTGGAAAGAACTGACCATCAAAGAAGGAGGTACCTTTCTCTGAAGAGAGGAGAGAATTTCCACTTTGACTACGGCCTTGTCTAAATAAGATCGGAGTTGGAGAACTCAAGAGGTTTCCATAGCCTTGGTGACTCATGACAAGAGCCTCAGGTGATTACTGACATCCTAAATAAGAGTGTCAATTGTTAAATCAACAGCAGGAGCCACTGTGCACTTATTCCCCCTGTAGGACCTCTGTGCTTAATGTGTTGTACTATGTGAATTAACAGTATAACTAGTACTCAAACAGTATTTTAACTTTGTGTTTCTGTGTGGATGCAAACTGTTGAAATCTTTACTTAATATATACTAAATTGATCTTCTGTATATAAAGATCATTGAAAATGAATCTTGTTGAAGAATGGGATGGGAGAGGGAGTGGGAGATGGGATGGTTGCAGGTGGTAGGGAGGTTATGGGGCAGAGGAGCCACTATAATCTATAAACTGTACTTTGGAAATTTATATTTATTAAATAAAAGTTAAAAAAAGAATATCAATTTATTGCTTTCTCCTGTATTGGATCCAGCAGATTTTCAGCACTGAGAACCACATTCTGTAATCTAAGTATTTATCTATTTTAGGGGCTAAATGTGCAGTAGCCTAAAGCTAAATCAGTAGTGTGCATTTTATATAACTAGACATCAGTTACTCTGACATCAGTTTGTGCCATTTAGCTGACATCCTGTTCTGTTTCTACTGTTCATAAGGAGGCTTATCACTACCACTTCAAACTCCTGCGTCAAAATTCAAACACCACCCATACACAAGGAACTTGAAAGACTGAACATATGCCTTGAGTGGGCACTGTATTAGGTAATTCAGGAAACTTGTCTAAAACTTGGGTTATTTGTGCTACTTATATACTGAATAAAAGTTTTGGGGTGACTTCTAAGATGGATTTTGTTTGCAGAAAAGTTAATTAATTATTTTACTTTGTTTTAAAGTTCTTATTCCATTACAGTTTCAAATATAAGGAGTTATCATTCCTTTAAGAAGGTTTTGTTTGAGTTACATTTCATATAATTCTATTTAAAATTCTAGCAAATTTTACCAACCACCTAATTGCCTTTGGAAAATATTTGGTTTCATTTACAATTTCATTAAATTTTTACTGTATTTCTAAATACTTGGGTTGTCTAGATTAATAAGCAAACTATTTCTAAGTTATTTCAATAACTTTTACATATCTCATAATTAGAATATGTATGATGAAATTTGAGTTCTTGTGTTTCTAAACTTTATGTACATCTTGGTATAAATGAAGATGAAATAACTAACTTCATTTTAATAAACCAAAACCTTTACAAAATTATTGGCATATAAAAACCACAAATATAGAGTCCTTTAAAATAAATAAATGCAATAGACTTGATTGTCTCAATCAAATATTCCCAGTTTTATATGTTATTCATGCACAAGGAAACTACTATAATTTCACACAATTTAAGAGTATATAATCCTGTATAATCCTGAAGTTGCTTTTTCAGAATGTTTGAAGCTATCATTTCATGAATAAAATTCTGGCTGAAATACCCCTGGGGATTCACTGAAACCTATGTTATGACTGACATAATTTCAACGTGGAAGTGGTTTAACAGGATGCATCAAATTCTCCACCTGATATATCAGTCTGTTGAATTGTGCATTTTTCTATCAAGTATAGAATTTTTTTATCTAAAGTTAGAATTTTTTAAGCTTCTTGGAATCCTTGTTTATTCTTTTATATTTTTAGACTCTCATAACTGAAAAATATTTTCAAATATTTAATTGAAACCTTAGCTATTGAGTCACGATCCACAATGCCATGCTTTTGGTAGCATTCTTCCAAATGGTAATTTTTCATTGATTTAAAAGAAAATGTGACCTTCTCTGCTCAGATAGTCATATGCTACAGAAAACATAGTTACACAACTTTCATTGTGCATGACTCTAACCATCTTGAGGAAAGATGGAAAGCAGGTCTGTGGATACCTCAGAATGGCAGCACCCCCTTTCCAATTTCTGTTTAAATAACCACTACCATGAATTTCCAACATATACTTTTGCTCATTAATATCACTGGGATCCGTGGCTCAGAATGGAAATGGGTAATTTCTCTGTGGGTGAATTCTGACTTTCTTGTGTCCTACATGTGTTTTTTTGTGTGTGTGTGATGAACACACAAAAGATACATATCTTCTCCATGGTCCAGAGGAAGCTATCCTGCTATGGTTCTTACAAACTCAGTAAGATTTCTGATGTTTGTCCAATTTGCACATTCAGCTCTTACCGATTTAGTGGTCATTTCTTATCTATCAGGGTGGGGAACCATTTTTATGCCAAGGACCATTTGGGTATTTATAAATCACTCACAGGCCTTATATAAAATTAACATATTAAAATTAGTCAGCTATAGATTCATTGAATTTCCAGTCCATTCTTCAGTTGCTTTGGCAGGATCAGACCAAATGATTTGGTGTGCCTTGTATGGTCCCTAGGCTGAATTTTCCCCAAACCTGAACCATCCTTGCTATTGAAGAGAAGCTAAGGCAAGTCTCTCAGTACCAGTGACTAAGATGATACACTCTGCTTTGAGATTTTTTTCTGAAAAACACTCTGACCACAGCAAGAACTGAAATTCAAATAGTATGGAGCTATCAGATTCTAAATAATGAATTATTTATTCTGAAAAATCCACAGAGAGGTGGGAAGTTTTGATTTTCTGTAAACATTTTTCAAAGGTTTTTCCCTAGGACATTGCTATTGTTCTGCAATTAATGCTTGACAAAAATAGCTTAAGATGATATCACGCTTAAATAGCTTTTGTCCAACAGCCAAATGAGGCCATTTGACATTGTAAACTAAAACACTTGGGACAATACAGAAAAACAGCACTAGAAGTAACAAAAATGAAGTCTAAAAACTACGTAGTAACATGGCTATGGAGGGGAACTTCAAAGGAAATGGAAATAGACTGAGGGAAGGGTAGTGAGGATACCCTGAAGTCGTCATTTTCAGTGTACTCATAGGCAAGATCAGCAACAGGAAGAACTCTGGTAGAAAGGTATCCTGGAATTGTGGTTCTAACGCACTCAATCAGATGACACAAAAGTGAAGAGTAAGGGATGGTGATCCCTACTGGTTAGAATGGGGCTGCGAATAGGAACACTGGCCAGAAACTGGGAAATTGGTTACAAGGTTACAAGTAAAAATATGTATTGTCTCCCACAGGAATCTTAGGCTGTGTCTACAGCAAAATAATCTTCAGCTTTCAAGGAAAGAGTGAAAGATAAAAGGAAGTAAACATGCCCCACCCAGGAATAAGGATCACAACATTTCAGAGTGACTTCCTCCCCACCATGCAAGCTGTACAACCAGGAGTAGTCCTAACAAGGAAAACCTGAGCTCCTTTCATGCACCAGTGAGAAGCGTGCCAGGTCCCAGTGGGCAGGGCTTAGTGCACCAAAGCCCTGGTACCTGGCTTCATCACAATCCAGAAGTAAACAGAGCTCCAAGAGGTGGGGCTGTCTGCTTCCACTTGTAACACACGGACACATATCAGCTCATAGCAGAGGGAAATCAATTTACAAATGAAATCAACCAGAAATTCTGAAGAACAAAGGAATAATCCTGAATAACAATAAGGAAGACTTTATGAATTCTCCAGAGGAGCAATGCGAATCCCCAATAATGGGGCTGAAGAAGGGATAGAGGATATGTCAGAAAAAGAATTCAGAAAATTGATAGTCAAGATTACTTAGAAACAATCAGAAACAAATTCACAATCCAAATGAAAAGCACTCCCAAGAAATAGAGATTTTAAAGAGAAGCCAGAATGAAATACTGGAAATGAAGAATTCAATAAACCAAATAAAAAAATGCAGTGGAAAGTATTAGCAACAGAATAGATAAAACAGAAGAAAGAATATCAGAACTAGAAGACAAACTTCTGGAAACAATATACAGTCAGACCAAATGCGAGAAGAAGAAATTAGAAAATTTTAAAATTCATGGTTGGAGAGTTACAAGATTCTATCACATGAACAAACTTACAGATCCTATAAATTCTGGAAGGGATGGAAAGAGAGAAGGGATTAGAAGGCCTTCTTAACAAAATAATGACAGAGAATTTCCACACTTTGGGGAAAGAAAAAGACATCTAAATACAAAAAAATACAAAGAACTTGCAATAGACAGGACCAGAAAAGAACTTTACCACGACACATAGTAGCAAAATTCACCTCAATGAAACACAAAGAGCAGATCTTAAAATTTGCATGAGAGAAAAAAAAATCACATTCAGATGAAACCCAATTAGACTCACCCTGACTTCTCATCGAAAACCCTGCAGGCAAGGAGACAATGGAGAGACATATTCCAAGTCCTAAGAGAGAAAAAAAAAAAAACAAACAAACAAACAAAAAAAAACCTGTCAACCCAGAATACTGTACCCTGCAAAACTCTCATTTATGAATGAAAGAGAAAGAAGAACCTTCCACATCAAGCAGAAATGGAAAGAATTTGTAACTACTTACCCAGCCCTACAAAAGATGCTCAAGGATGTGCTACACACAAAAACACAGAAACAGGAACTTCACTACAAAAGAAGATGAACACAGAAAATGACCCAGCAAAAGTATAAGTGAAATCCTAAATACATAAACAGGACTACTTAAGGAAATGTGGCAGGGAAAAGTAGGTATTTAACAATAGTCACACTAATGTAAATTGTCTCAGCTCCCCAGTTAAAAGACACAGACTGGATAAATGGATTAAAAAAGTAAACCCATCTATTTGCTGCCTACAAGAAACATACTTCACCAACAAAGATTCACTCAGATTGAAAGTGAAAGGATGGAAAAAGATAATCCTTGCTAACAGAAACCAAAAAAGAGCTGGTGTGGCCATCCTAATATCAGACAAAATAGACTTTAACACAAAAACTACTAAAAGAGACAAAGAAGGACACTATATAATGATTAAAGGATCAATTCAACAGCAAGATGACTATTATAAATGTATATGCAACTAATTACAGGGCACCTGGCTATTTAAAAGAATTGTTAGGTTGGTGCCACGGCTCACTAGGATAATCCTCCACCTGGAGCACTGGTACCCCGGGTTCTAGTCCCAGTTGGGGCGCCAGATTCTGTCCTGGTTGCTCCTCTTCCAGTCCAGCTCTCTGCTGTGGCCTGAGAAGGCAGTGGAGGATGGCCCAAGTACTTGGGCCCTGCACCCACATGGGAGACCAGGAGGAAGCACCTGGCTCCTGGCTTTGGATTGGTGAAGTGCACCGGCTGTAGCAGCCATTTTGGGGGTGAACCAATGGAAGGAAGACCTTTCTCTCTCTCTCTCACTGTCTAACTCTGCCTGTCAAAAAAAAAAAAAAAAGAATTGTTAAGGGATTTAAAGGGAGATATACACTCAAAGACATTAGTAACAGGGGACTTCAATACCCCACTTTTAAATCAACCAGACAGAAAATCAAGAGGGAAGCAACAGAGTTCATTGAATCCATATACCAAATAGACCTAGCAGATATCTACAGAGCCTTCCACCCTACAGCCACAGAGTACATATTTTTATCTGCAGTGCATGGAATTTTCTCTAGGATTGACCATATGCTAGGCTATAAAGTGAGTCTCAGCAAATCCAAAAAAATGAAATCATATCATGTATCTTCTCAGACCACCATGCAATGAAGCTGGAAATCAACAACTCAAGAATCTCTGCATCATATGCAAACACATGGAGAATGAAAAACATGTTTCTGAATGAACAGTGTATTATAGAAGAAATCAAAAGAGAAATAAAGAAAAAATTTCTGAAAACAAATGAAGACCACAATACAGCATACCAAAATTTGTAGGATACAGCAAAAACAGTGTTAAGAGAAAAGTTTATAGCAATTGGTGCCTTTATCAAGAAACTGGAAAGGCACCAAATAAATGAACTATCTATGCACCTCAAGGATCTAGAAAAACAACAGCAAACCAAACCTAAAACCAGTAGAAGAAAAGAAATAATTAAAATTAGAGAAGAAATCAACAAACTGAATCCAAAAACACAATATAGAAGATCAGCAAAACGAAGAGCTGGTTTTTTGAAAAAAATAAACAAAATTGACACACCATTGGCCCAGCCAACCCAAAAAAGGAGAAAGACGACCCAAACCAATAAAAAGAGATGACAATCTCACAGCCAGTGTCCTATTGAATGGGGAAAAGTTGGAGGCATTCCCACTGAGATCTTGTATCAGAGAAGGATGCCCACTCTCACCACTGTCACTCAATATAATCCTGGAAGTTTTAGCCAGAGCCATTAGGCAAGAAAAAGAAATCAAAGATACAAATTGGGAAGGAGGAAGTCAAACCATCCTTATTTGCAGATGACATGATTCTATATATAGGGGATCCAAAAGACTCCATCATGAGACTATTGGAACTCATAGAAGAGTTTGGTAAAGTAGCAGGATATAAAATCAATACACAAAAATCAATAGCCTTTGTATACAAAGACAATGCCACAGACATAAATATGCCATAGCTGAGAAAGAACTTCTAAGATCAATGCCATTCACAGTAGCCACAAAAACAATCAAATAACTTTGAATAAATTTAACCAAGAATGTCAAAGATCTCTACAATGAGGATTACAAAAATTTAAAGAAAGAAATAGAAGAAGATACAAAAAATGGAAAAATCTACCATGTTCATGGATTGGAAGAATCAATATCATTAAAATGTCCATCCTTCCAAAAGCAATTTACAGATTCAATGCAATACCAATCAAAATACCAAAGACATTCTTTTCAGATCCAGAAAAAATGATGCTGAAATTCATATGGAGGAACAGGAGACCTTGAATAGCTAAAACAATCTTATAACCAAAAACAAAGCTGGAGGCATCACAATACCAGACTTTAAGACATACATCAGGGCAGTTATAATCAAAAGAGCCTGGTACTGGTACAAAAATTGATGGATAGACCAATGGAACAGAGTAACAACACCAAAAAATCAATCCAAACATCTTCAACCAACGCATATTGTCAAAGGAGCTAAAACCAATCCCTGGAGCAAGGACAGTCTCTTCAACAAATGATGCTGGGAAAACTGGATGTCCACATGTAGAGGTATGAATAAAGACCCCTATCTTACACCTTACACAAAATCTTACACCTTACACAAAATCCACTTAACATGCATTAAAGATCTAAATCTATGACCTGACACCATCAAATTAATTAAGAACATTGGAGACACCCTGCAAGACATTGGCACAAGCAAAGAATTTCTGGAAAAGACTCCAGAGGCATAGGCAGTCAAAGCCAAAATGAAAAAAAAATGGGATTACCTCAAATTGGGAAGCTTCTGTACAGCAAAAGAAACCATCAGGAAAGTGAAGAGGCAACCGACAGAATGGGAGAAATTATTTGCAAACTACACAACTGATAATGGATTAATAACCAGAATCTACAAAGAGATCAAGAAACTCCACAATAACAAAATAAACCCAGTCAAGAGATGGGCAAAGGACTTCAACAGACATTTTTCAAAAGAGGAAATTCAAATGACCAACAGACACATGAAAAGTTGTTCAGGATCACTAGCCATCAGGGAAATGCTAATCAAAACCACAATGAGGTTTCATCTCACCCCAGTTAGAATGGCCTTCTTACAGAAATCAACAAACAACAAATGCTGGAGAGGATGTGGGAAAAAGGGCACCCTAACCCACTGCTGGTGGGACTGTAAACTGGTAAAGCCACTATGGAAAATAGTATGGAGATACCTCAAGAATCTGAATATAGACATACCATATGACCCATCCATCCCACTCCTTGGAATTTACCAAAAGGAAATGAAAACAGTAAACCAAAGAGCTATCTGCACTCCCATGTTTATTGCAGTTCAGTTCACAATAGCTAATACATGGAATCAAATCTAAATGCCAAGACTGGATAAAGAAATTATGTGATATGTACACTATGGAATACTATACAGCAGTAAAAAAAGAAGTCCAGTAATCTGCAACAAAATGGATCAAGCTGGAAAAATTCATACTTAGTGAAATAATCCAGTCCTGAAGAGACAAATATCATATGTTCTCCCTTATCTGTGAGAATTAATAGTTTTCCTAAAATGAAAGCTATAGAAGTGAAATTGACACTTTTAGAAACAATGACTTCAATAGCCCTCATCCTGACTGTCGAGGGACATTTTTATTGTTATCTTTTATCTTGTATTTCCTTTTTTTCCCTCTGTTTTCTTTCTTTTCTTTTCTCTTCTTCATACTACTTGTTGAACTCTTTACGTAACATAGAGTTAATCACATCCATAGAAAGTCAACTGAAAAAAATCCCAGTAAAAAATAAGAGGGGAATAAGTGAGGGAGGAGGTGGTCTGTAACTGTAAAGCTGTATAGTTCTACATACAGTTCTACAGACTTATTTCTAAGGGTACAACCTAAAAACCTGTCATGGGACTCCAATCCCATTAAAATCGGTGATAAAAATGCCATCTTAATTGTAAAAGTGATCATATCAAATGTTAGTTAACAATATAGATAGGTTTAAAAGTGATCATATAAATAACATCAAGTCCCTGGTAATAATAATAGAATTAAAAGAGAAGGAATTTCCAATATGGGAAGCAGTCCACACAGCAGACTCCTAGAATGACATTTGCTGTAAATAACACTTTGACCTCAGAAACAACCCTTAAGGCTTCCTGGTCTAGCTGAAAGGCCTGTGAGAATGTTTCAGGCATGGAAAGCCAAGATTCTGTGGCAAAAAGTATCCTACACGAAGGAGCTCTGTGAGACCTCAGTGGAAAGAAGGGTCCCTCAAAGAAGGGTGTACTTTTCTCTGAAGGGAAGAGAGAACTTCCACTTTGCTTATGGCCATGTCCAAATACTGATGGGGTCTGTGGTCACAAAAGGCTTTCATAGCCTTGGCAGCCATGGCATGAGCCTTGGGTGATCACTGATGTCATAAGTCAGAGTGTTAATTATTAAAGGAACAACAGAAGTCACTGCGTACAAACTCCCCAGGTAGGACCTCCATCCTTAATGAGTTGTACTATGAGAATTAACTGCAAAACTTGTTCTCAGACTGTGGTCTAAATGTTATGTGTGTGGGTGGGTGGGTGCAAACTGTTTAAATCTGTACTTAACATAGAATTGGCCCTCTGTATATAAAATTAAACAAAAATGAACCATAATGAAGGAGATGGGAGAGGGAGCAGGAGGTGGGACAGGAGTCAGGGTGAGAGGGTGGGTATGGGGGAAAGAATCACTATATTCTTAATGCTGTACCTATGAAAAATGTATTTATTAAATAAAAGCTTTAAAGCAAACAAACAAAAAAACCAGGAAGTTAGAAGTGTGAGCATAATCAGGACTCAGACCCAAGCACTGTAATATAGAATGTAGACACCCTAGCCAATAGCCTAACCACTACTATCTTTTATATTTTTGGATTTTTCTATATAGTGGATCATGTCTAACAGGCATAACTTCATTCTTCCTTTCTGATTTAGATAATTTTATTATTCCCTTAGCTGATTGTTCATGCTAGTACTTAATATACTAATGAATAGAAATGGTAAGAGTATCCTTTCCTTGTACCAGATATTAGAGGAAAAGTTTTCCAATCATCCTCCTACCCCCGAATTAGATGTTAGCTAAATGGACTACTGTGTCAAGAAATTTCTCTTCTATATCTGTTTTATTGAGAGCTTTTTAATCATAAATGGATGTTGAATTTTTTTAAATGCTTTTCTACATCTATTGAGAAAATCAACAAATGTTGGTCTCTCAGGTATATTAATGTTGGGTATCACATTGTCTGATTTATGTATGCTAAACCAACTTTGAATCCTAAGGTTAAATATCACTTGGTTATGGGCCCTGAGTTAACATTTTGCTGTTGTTTAATGATCCTTTTTGGTTTTAGAGACAGATTTACACTTAAAATCTACTCTTTTGACATAATATCCAACTGCTTAGACTATCTTTTTCCATTGTTTTACTTTCAGCCTGTGTGTGTCCTCATATATAATTTTTTTCTTGTAGACAGTAAACAGAAAGACTTTACCTTGTTTTTTAATCCATTAAATAATTCTGTATCCTTTTATTGAGGCATTTAAATTATAGTTTAATATTAATAGAGAATGATTTCCTATTATCATTTTGTTAACTGTTTTCTGTTTATCCTACAGTTTTTGTCCCTTTTTCCTTCTCTTGCTGTCTTGGAATGTGTTTTGTTGTTTTTTGAAATCATACCTTTTTATTCTTTTTTTCTTTTATGTAAATTCTATACCCATTTTCTGTTACCCAGAGACTTACATAAAATATCTCCTAATTCTAACAGAATTATATTTAAATTTGTAAGACACTCAAAAAGTATATATTTATGGAAAATATGAATTGTTTCAATACATGTATACATAGAATAATGTCCAACCAAGGTAAATATATTTTTCTCTCAAACATTTAACATTTTTTATGGTAAAACATCTAAATTATTATCTTCTAGTTCTTTTAGAGAGAGAAATATACACTGCATTATCTATATTTCACCATACTGTGCAATAGAACTCCAAGACTTCTGGCTTCTAACTAACAATAACCTAGTACTTATCAATCAATCCTTCCCTATCCCTCCCTTCTTCCATCCTTTCCCAGCCTCTGGTAACCACCATTATAATTTTAACTTGTATGAGATGATCTTTGAGACCCCACATAGAAGAAAACTCTTTATAAGCATGGCTTATTTAAGTTAGCATAATGAACTCCAATTCCATCCAGGTTGTTAGAAATGACAAGATACCACCATTTTTATGGCTGAGTAGTATTCTACTGTGTATCTGTACAGCATTTTCTTTACCTATTCATCAGTGGATGGACATTCAGGTCATTCCAATGCTTGTCTGTTGTAAATTGTACTGCAATAAATTTGGAGTACAGACATCTAAACATTAGAGTACAAATTTTTCTTCAACAGACTGGTTTCGTTCCTTTGGATATATCCTCAACATTTAGTTTGCTGGATCAGAAGGTATTTATGTTTTTAGTATTTTGAGGAACCTATGAATTTTTCAACAACTGTACTAATCTAGATTCCCAGCAGCAGTATGTAAGAGTTCCCTTTTCTCCACATCCTCGTCAACACTTCTTACATTTTTTAAACTTTTATTTAATAAATATAAATTTCCAAAGTATAGTTTATGGATTACAATGGCTTTTCCCCCTCATAACTTCCTTCCCACCTGCAACCCTCCCATCTCCCGCTCCCTCTTCCATTCCATTTGCATAAAGCTTCATTTTCAATTCTCTTTATATACAGCAGATCAATTTAGTAGATATTAAGTAAAGATTTCAACAGTTTACACCCACACAGAAACTCAAAGTGAAAAATACTGTTTGAGTACTAGTTATACCGTTAATTCACGTAGTACAACACATTAAGCACAGAGGTCCTACAGGGGGAGTAAATGCACAATAACTCCTGTTGTTGACTTAACAAATTGACACTCTTGTTTATGGCATCAGTAATCACCCTAGGCTCTTGTCATGAGTCGCCAAGGCTATGGATGCCTTTTGAGTTCGCCAACTCCGATCTTATTTAGATAAGGTCATAGTCAAAATAGCACTCTGGCCTCAGAATCAGCCCTAAAGGCACTTGGATCTGGCTGAAAAGCCCATGAGAGTATTTCAGGCATGGAAAGCCAAGACACTCTGGCAAAAAGATCTCTGTGAGTGAGATCCCAGTGGAAAGAACAGGTCTTCAAAGAGGGAGGTGCCTTTCTCTGAAGGGAGGAGAGAACCTCCACTTTGACTATGACCGTGTCTAAACAAGATAAGAGTCGGAGAACTCAAGGGGCTTCCATAGCCTTGGAAACTCATAACTGGTGCATAGGGAGATTACTGATGCCATAAACAGGAGTGTCAATTGGTAAAGTCAACAACAGGAGTCACTGTGCACTTACTCCTCATGTAGGATCTCTGTCCTTAATGTGCTGTACACTGAGGCTTAATGCTATAACGAGTACTCAAACAGTATATTTCACTTTGTGTTTCTATGGGGGTGCAAACGACTGAAATCTTTACTTAATGTACACTAAACTGATCTTCTGTAAAAAAAAAAAAAAAAAAAAAAAGAAAGAAAGAAATTATCAATTCCCAACTTGACTCTCACTGGGATTAAACATGACAATAGGTCTGATCTGATTTCATCATCATTTAAAAAAAATCATCTATTATTTTTCACTTTATGTTTTTGTGTGGGAGCAAACTGTTGAAATACTTACTTAAGGTATACTAAGCTGATCTTCTGTATATTAAGATAATCGAAAATGAATCTTGATGTGAATGGAAGGGGAGAGGGAGTGGGAAAGGGGAGGGTTGTTGGTGGGAGGGACAGTATGGGGGGGGGGAAGCCATTGTAACCCATGAGTCGTACTTTGGAAATTTATATTCATTAAATAAAAGATTAAAAAAAAAAAAAAGGTCATAGTCAAAGTGGAAGTCCTCTCCTCTCTTCAGAGAAAGGTACCTCCTTCTTTGATGGCATGTTCTTTCCACTGGGATCTCATTCACAAAGATCTTTCATTTAGGTGTTTTTTTTTTTTTTTTTTTTTTTTTTGCCAGAGTGTCTTGGCTTTCCATGCCTAAAATACTCTCATGGGCTCTTCAGCTAGATCCGAATGCCTTAAGGGCTGTATTCTGAGGCCAGAGTGCTGTTTAGGACATCTGCCATTCTATGAGCCTGCTGTGTATCCCGCTTCCCATGTTGGATCATTCTCTCCTTCTTAATTCTATCAGTTAGTATTAGCAGACACTGGTCTTGTTTATGTGACCTCTTTGACTCTTAGACCTATCATTATGATCAATTGTGAACTGAAATTGATCATTTGGACTAGTATTTTTTTTTTGTCCTACTTAATACTATTGGTTGAACTCTGTAATTAACACACAATTATTCTTAGGTGTTGAAATTTAACTAAAAAGTGATCTCTGTTAAATATAAGAGTGGGAATAAGAGAGGGAGGAGAGGTACAATTTGGGACATGCTCATTCGGACTTGCCCCAAATGGTAGAGTTAATAATGTGCCAGGGGATTCCAATTCAATCCCATCAAGGTGGCATGTACCAACACTTCTTACATTTTGTCCTTTTGAAAACAGCTGATTTATCTCAAATGAAGTGATATTGCATTGTAGCTTTGATTTGCTTTTCCATGATTAATGGTACCAAACACTTTTGTAGGTATTTATTAGCCATTTTTATGTCTTCCTTTGATAAATGTTGGTTTAGATATGTAGTCCATTTTTTTAAATTGAATTATGATATTTGTTTTTTGCTATTGAGTTGTTGAGTTCCTTATACGTTCTGAATATTAACTCTACGCAAATGTTTATATATATATATATATATCTTGCAGATGCTTTCTCCCATTCTTTTTGTTGTTGTTAAAGATTCATTTATTTATTTATTTGAAAGGCAGAGTTACAGAGAGAGGGAGAGACACAAACACACACGTTGGGGGAGAGGGGGAGAGGGAGGGAGGGAGGGAGGGAGAGGGAACACTTCCAACAAAAGTTTCATTCATCAAATGGTATAAAGACCAGAGCTGGACCAAGGAGAAACCAGGAGATCCTGGAATTCCATCTGTGTCTCCCACATGGATGGAAGGGAGCTCAAGCAATTGGACCATCTTCCACTGTTTTCCCAGGTACATTAGCAGGAGGCTGGATTGGAAGTGGAGCAGCCAGGACTTAATCAGTGTCCATATGGAACATTCACAGGCCCATCTCCCATTCTTCAGGTTGTCTCTTATGTTTTTTTTTTTTTTTTTTTTTTTTTTTTTTGCTGTGTAGAAGCTCTTTAGATTGTGTATTTTTGCATGTGTTTTCTGTTCCTTTGAGTTCCGATCCAAAAAAAAAAAAAATCTTTGACAATGTTCTTATGCTTTTAAGATTTATTTATTTATTTGAAAGGCAGATTTACAGAAAGAGGGGAAGAGAGAAAATCTTCCATCTGCTGATTGACTCCTCAAATGGCCACAACAGCTGGAGCTGGGCTGGTCTGAAGCCAAGAGCTTCTTCCAGGTCTACCACATGGGTTGCAGGGGCCCAAGGACTTGGGCCACCCTCTGCTGCTTTCCTGGGCACAAGAATTTGAGCAGCCAAGATTCAAACCAGCACTCATATGGGATGCTGGTGTTGCAGGTTGTGGCTTTACCAGCTAGCTACACCACAATGCTGGCCCCAGCAATGTTCTAAAGCTATTCCTTTTCTAGTATTTTCCAAATTTTCAGGAGTTACAATTAGGTCTTTATTCTATTTTGCGTTCCTTTTTGTACAATGTGAGAGATAGGGATCTAATTTCATTGTTCTGTATGTGGATATACATTTTATTTCCAGTATCATTTGTTAAAAAGACACCATTTTCCAATGCTTATTATTAGGACTTTTTTCAAAGATCAGTTGGCATTAGTTGCATGGGTTTAATTCTAGGGTCTCTATTCCATTTTATTGGTTTGTGAATCTGTTTTTATTCCAATACTATAATGTATTAATTATGTAGCTTTGTTATATATTTCAAAGTCAGGTGAAGTAATGCCTTCTGTTCTTTCTGCTCAAGATTTATTTGGGGGTCTCTTGTGATTCATACAAATTTTCATAGTGTGTTCTCTGAAAAATGTGCTTATTATTTTGATAGGTGTTATATTGAATCTGTAAATCACTTTGAGGAGTATGGATATTTTAAAAATGTTGACTCTTCCAATCCATGACCACGTACTCCTGAATTTCTTTCATTAAGGATTTATAGTTTTCATTGTAAATATCTTTCACATCTTTAAATTTATTCTTAGGTTATTTTATTATAATTCTTCTTTCCTTTTTTTTTACACAGAAGCCTTATATTTAAGGTATACAAACTTCATGCATTTCATAAATACAACATTTTTGTGTAGTTATTGGGAATAGGATTCTTTTTCTGATTTTTCTCATAATTCACTATTGGTGTACAACAGTGTTACTGATTTTTGCACATCAGTGTTGTAACCTTCAACTTCACCAAATTTATGAGTTCGAAAAGCTTTTTGGTAGTGATTTTGGAATCATTACAATATTATTTGCAAACAGGGACAATTTGACTTCTTTTCTGATTTAGATATTCTTAAAGTATTTATCTTGCCCGAGTGCTCTTGCTAGGTCTTTCAGTACCAATGTTGAATAATAAAATATTTTAGGCTGGTAGTAACTTCATTTGCAATCAAGAACTCTGTTTCTATCCGTCCTCCTGCCACATTATATGCTATTAATGTCTCAAGTTACATCTATTTATTTTATGTATTAGCAAACTTTAGTTATAGATGATTTTAATACCTTTGACCTTTATATGTATCATTGAATTAAAAGTGATTTGTGGGACCAGTGTTGTGGCATAGTAGGTTAAACCTCTGCCTGAGTGCCAGCATCCCGTATGGGCACTGGTTCGAGTCTGGGCTGCTCCACTTCTTATCCAGCTCTCTGCTAATGGCCTGGGAAAGCAGCAGAAAATGGCCCAAATCCTTGGGTCCCTGCACCCACATGGGAGACCTGGAAGAAGCTCCCAGCTCCTGGCTTCAGATTGGCCCAGCTCTGGCCATTGCATCCATTTGGGGAGTGAACCCACAGATGGAATACCACTCTTTCTGCCTTTAGTTCTCCCTGTCTGTAACTCTGTCTCTCAAATAAATACATAAATCTTTAAAAGAAAAAACCCTTAATACATTAAAAAAGCAATATGTCCGCCCCTTTTATAGTGATACACTATTCCATTTTGGGCTATATGCTTACTTTTACCAATGTACTTCTTAGTTACTCTCAGAACACAGTAAGCAGGCCAAAATCACAGTTTCAAGTTTCTCATTTTATTTTTTACAGTATTATGTCATTATCTCTTGTCTTCTGAAGTTTGCTTTAGCTGTTCAATTGGCTCTATGGGTTTCTCACAAAAATGTTTGTAGCATTTTTTAAAATAATGCCAACCATGCGGGCTTGATATTGCAAGTGTTCTGTCTTTGCTACTTGTTTGTTAGCATTTAGTCTTTTGTTTAGCAAATAATAGATCCTCAGTATGTGTTTATCAAATGAATAAATAATTATCATCATAGTCCTTATTGAATAGAGAAGAGGAAGAACAACATTTGCACAGATAATGTCATTCTCCCAGATTTATTGGGTATGCAGATCCAGACTTCTAATTGAAAAATAAATTGGAGAATGAAGCACGATACTGTAGACTAAAATGGAAAGCAGTTGTATTCGGTGGTTCAGAATAGGTTTTGGAGTCTGAGAAATCGAGGTTAGATTCTATTTTGTTTTGGTTATTTTGTCATTTAGTTTCGTGACAATAATATCTAGTATTTACTACAGAAGATGGTTTGCCTCAGTTAAGCCAAGAAACAACCCCTTTGACATGTGAAACCTAGGACTCCAAGAGGTAAAAATGTTGCCCCAATCCCTCATAATCCACCCATCAGTTAGACTCAGCCCCTTGACTCTATCAATCTCAGGAAAGATTAAAATCTTTTTAAAAACTCAACCTATTTCTTCATATAATGAAGAAAATGAAATATCTACTCTTTGTAGCTATCACGAGAATTTAAGGAGATATTTCATGGAAAATTCTCACATTCATTAAATGTAAATATTAACTGATCAGAAGGTAATAATGAGTACAGATTACCCTGTATTTTCTAACACAACATGGCCCACTTTTGAGCTGTGGAATAAAGCCCGTTTTCTCCAAGTTTGGAGTTCTCTATATTGATCTTACATCTTGGCTTCTTTTCATATATTTTTATGTTGTCTACCTTTGAATTTGATCATAGGGTATATGGTATAATAGTTAAATCAAATTTTATCCCATAAGAAAACTTTTTAAGATGTCAGGAAGAACATGAAGAGTCTACAGACAGCAAATATCTGACCCACGGTGCCTTATTTTAAATGTCCTAGTAGTCAAAAGTTAGGACTCTACTGTAAGAGGGAACCAAGGCCACGTCTATTCAAGTTTACATAGATTCTAGAGATATTACACATCTGAACTTGACCTCAGTAGAATTCATATGAAAAACTAAGGTTTGGTGAAATAATCCATAATTCAGATGACACACTTATGCATAGTCCCTTATAAATATATTTTACATGTTTGCAATACTATAAAACTTGAGACCACCTAGATAGATGAGTGGAACTGATCAGAAATTTTAGAATAAGGAATAGAAATTTTAAGATATCCAGAATCAAAATGTGAAAATGTTGAATAAATATAACTGATGATTTTATCAGGATCTGGGGAGGAAATACATAAATCATAACAAAATATCATAACAAAATCTAGAAAAGATATAAATTCTATAATTTTTATTGTCAGGTAAAACATTTCAAAAACAAATTTTTTCTAGCTTACAGAAATATTAATTTTACTTGCTCTAGACCCAATGATGTGATTTCATAGTAAATGGAGACTTTTGTGACTACCTCTCTTTCTCAACATCAAAAGAACTCTAGTCAAACACGTCAAAGACTTTTTCTATAGACCATCCACCAGACCCAAAGTTTAGGTCTACTTTGATTCCCTGGAATATAGAAGTGGTTATTCTTAATCCTCTTTGTGAAAGTATAGAAAATATTTTAAGATCAGTTTTACTCAGCAAGATATAATTTGATCCTTTTTCATTTCTGTCTTTTACTTAGAGAATATACATCTTTATATAGGAATAATTTATTATGTATTGGTAAACACTTGATTTTTTGGTCATCCCTAAAAAGGAAAAGTAAAATGGAATGCACCATAAAGTTAGCCTTTTAACTCTGAACCATGATTAGACCCCTCGAAAATTCTATTCTTTTTAGTAAAAACTATGAAAAGTACATTGTCTTAGTCTGTTGAGACTACTATTAAAAATACCACAAACTGGATGGGTTACAACAACAGAAACTCATTTCTTATACTTCTTCAAGCTAAGAAGCCCAACATAAAGGTGCAAGAACAATCAGTGTGTGATGAGGGCCTGCTTCCTTCACAGGTGGTTGTCTTATGGCTGTAAGTTCACAGGGAAGAGGTAAGCCAGCTCTCTGGGGCCTCTTTATAAGGACATCATGAGATCTAATCACCTCTCAAAGGACTTACCACCTAATACCGTCTTGGGGATTAGGACTTCAACATAAATTTTGAGGACACAACATCATTCAGACCATGGAAGACATATTCAGCTGCTAGTACATATATTTTTATTTTCATCAATAAAATTTTATGGATATACATATTTCTGTTCTTATAAAACTCAATATTTTGTTATTTTAAAGTTCAATATTTTTACCATGTAACCCTTTACAGAAAATGTTTGCTGATGCCTGCTTTAAGCCTGTAAGTGTTTTGTATGGTTTACTATGCAGCAGGAGATCCTTTCTAGAGAAATATAAATAGAAAAATATATAAACAGCATATAGGAGGGTGGATTATCTGCTTATACTAAAATATATATAAATGAAACTTTCTAATATCCCAGTGGCTTTGCTATCAGTCAAAAT
Organism: Oryctolagus cuniculus; assembly: GCF_964237555.1. NCBI lineage: Eukaryota > Metazoa > Chordata > Mammalia > Lagomorpha > Leporidae > Oryctolagus > Oryctolagus cuniculus. Next base: position 131,020,374 of record NC_091437.1, on the reverse strand, counting down.
TTTGTTATATACCAGTTAGTTAGAAATGACCCTAGAGCACAATAACAGATCGAAATACATTATAGAAAATTAAACAAGGGAACAGTCTACTCCACTGCAAGGTGACTATTTGCGACTTTGTAGTTATTAATGATGTCTTTGTGAGAGTTGGGTCTAGAAAATTGAAGAACCTGAGTAAAATTTTGATGGGTCTTATATTTCAGAAGCTTTGTAGCCCATTTATTTAATGTGGCTTTGGAAACTTGAGGATCCTTTCTAGAAAATGTAGCTTATATGAATTAGAAATTTAAAACCCATAAGAATCTGCCCTCGTATTTTTATTATTATTGCAAATGTTGATTTGCTAAACAAATTCAGAGTAAAAACAATTGAAAGGATAGTGAAACGTGGAGGAAGAAGTGGGGATTTGAGACAGTGGTTAAAGCAATTACATCTCACTTCAGAGAACCTGATGTCCAGCTCTGGTTCCTGACTCCAGCTCCTTGGCAAAGCAGACGCTGGGAGGCAGCATCGACAGCTCCAGTAACTGGGTTTCTGCCAACCACATGCAAGACCTGGATTGTGTTTCTGGCTTCCAGCGTTGGCTCCAGGCCAGCCCAGGTCCAGCCCTAGCCATTGTAAGCAGTTGGGAAGTAAACCAGCAAATGGGAGCTTTGTCTATTTGTTCCTCTTTTTCACTTTCTCTTTCTCAAGGATGTGCTAAAATTGAACTTGGAGTAAGAATTCACACATAAAAGTATTTTTGTTCATATAAATGGACACAAAGCTGAAAACAACTCATAATGGGCAGGCTACAAGTCAGAGGATTGTAAGCCTTGCTCTACCTGTAATAATCCCAGTTCAGTGTAATTATTCACAGCATACCCGTTTATTTTAAGAAGTGCCAGGCCTGCGTAGCAGGTTAAGCCACCATCTGCAGAGTCAGCATCCCATATGGGTGCCAATCTGATTACTGAATGCTCAACTTCCAATTCAACTCCCTGCTAATGCACCTGGAAAAGCAACAGAAGATAGCCCAATTGCTTGGGCCCTTGTACCCGCATTGGAGATGCAGAAGCAGCTCCTAGCTTCAGCCTGGCCTAGCCCCGGCCATTTCAGCCATTTAGGGAATGAAGCAGCAGATGGAAGATGTCTCTCTCTCTCTCTCTCTCTGTGTGTGTGTGTGTGTGTGTGTCTCCCTCTTTCTCTATAACTCTGCCTTTCAAATAAATAAAAAAACTCTTCCCCTTTACATGATAAATGTTAATGGTCAGCCCCACTAAAAGAAACTTTAAACATAATTTAGTTCAAAATCCTCTTTTTATGGGTGTGTATACTGAGCAGAAAAGTGTTTGAGTGACTTGAGAACCTTAAAGCTTTTAAACAGTCATGTGATCATTCCAGGAGTCTCTGCACTGGTGTGTTAATTTATTAAAAACAAGATGTTTGCTCAACCAAATAATGGAGACATGCTTCTCCAGAACCTTCACTAGTTATCTTTAAGATTCACTGTTACCTTATGCTTGAAACTGACATTTTAAAATGTAAATTGTGCTTAATGAATCCAATCAAAGGTGTTATTTCGATGTGCATAAATCCATCAGATGAGTGAGATAAAATTATACTCATTCTGTTAGAAATAGTAATTTAGCAAGTTTATTCCCATTATCATGTGCGTATAAGAAGTGAGAGCTAAAATTTTCAGTGTTCTATTTTTGAATTTTAGCAAACAACTTTTGAATTCTCTATCTAGGAAACTATTTTACAAACTTACCACACAGAATTTGGATGAGGGCATTTCCAGGTATATGTTGCTTCTTTTGAATAGTGACTTGAAGACCATTTATTAAAGAAGCAAGAAACCTGTGTGACCATCCGTACAGAGCAGGAAAGGGTTGAGACTCCCAAAGGTCACCAAGCCATTTTCTTTATCTCATCCTTGGAAGTTACGATAGCAGAGAATGACTCCATGACTCATTTCAGTGTGTATTTGTGGATATTAGTTGCATCTATTGGAAGCCTCTATGGAATTTTTATGGTTGGTTTAAAAACTAGGTAATCCCTTTGGAGTGGTTTTTTTATTTGGTCATTTTTAGTACGTGTGGGTAAAAGATATTTACTTTACCAACTGTCTCCCTTTACTTGCCAATTTTATAGGAATTTGAAATTTCTCTGTTGTTTTGAGCATACTCCATCTGACAATAGAATGGTTTCAGTGGATAATGAGCCAAATCCATCCTTTTTATCACAGAATGCGTGACATTACTTGTGAGGCTGACTGTTGGGAACATCTTCCAATAGGCTTGACCTCTGCTGCTCCTCGCTAAGCAGTTTGCCTTTTGAAGGACACTACATGTCTTTGGATAAAGTTTTTTTTTTTTTTTGTTTTCCCACCTTCTTAAAATGATGAAAAGAAAAATCTAATTTGTGCATCTTTCTGCTGGTTAAAATTTTCTGAGATAAACTGCCGTCACTGCCAGAAATAGTAATTTACCTCTGTCATTCCCATTATATTCCTTGAGCTGAATTTGATCCAGTATAATAGAAATGCTTCTAACTCATCTCTGTGTCTCCCTTTGAGTATTATTATTGCTAAGCATATTTGTTTCTTGATATTGACTTGTATGTTAGCAAAAATAGTCATAATTCAATGACAAGCAGTTATTTAGAACTTATTGCTACTTTTCCATTTAAATCATTTTCAAATAGTAGGGACAATAATAAAATATTTTATCCTTTTACTATTTATTTTCTACTATGGTATATAGTATATTTCTACATGTTATATGTCTATTAAAGAAAATATGAGTATAACATACTCTTTAAAGTTAAGAATTTAAAGTAAGTAAATGGCTTTGTGCCAATCTCTTGATGTTATTGCATGTGGGTTATGAAAAAAACATTTTAAATTTAATTATATATTATTTACATAAACACACAGGCACACTCACACAACTGTGGACACAAGGTCTCATCCTTTCAGAATACTGACAGGTCCAGAAAGAGAGAAAGGGTGTTGACTTATTTGTCTCTACTGCTGCTTCTCTTAGGTGGAAGGCCTGTGTGCATCAGTAAGCTTCAGTAGAATTTTTTTTTCCACAGGCAAAGTTAGACAGTGAGAGAGAAAGGTCTTCCTTCTGTTGGTTCACCCCCCAAATGGCTGCCACAGTTGGTGCGCTGTGCCAATCCGAAGCCAGGAGCCAGGTGCTTCCTCCTGGTCTCCCATGCGGGTGCATGGCCCAAGGACCTGGGCCATCCTCCACTGCCTTCCCGGGCCACAGCAGAGAGCTGGACTGGAAGAGGAGCAACCGGGATTAGAACCCGGGGCCCATACGGGATGCCAGTGCTGCAGGCAGAGGATTAACCAAGTGAGCCACGGCGCCAGCCCCAGAATTTGTTTTTATTGGCTCCAACTATATCTGCTAATTTAGAATTTAACACCACTGCAGAATTTTTATTGTGAATATTGATACCAAATACAGAGCAATGATTATCATAACTTATGAAGTTACTATAACTTAGATACCATTCCTGTGATGGGATCAGGGGAAGGAAATCTGTTGCCTCTGGGATCCAAGATAGAGAACTGTCAATCTTTATCAAGGATGAAGAACTTGTTTGCTGTATTTCCATGGAAATTATTTTCTACCAATAGGAACAATAACTCCTCTATGATTCAGGATTAGTTGAGGTAATGAATGAATTTTCTGCTCTTAGTAGAAAGTCGGAAGGACACTACATATGCTCATATATGATGGTTCTTTGTGTCTCAGAACTAGGGTAAACTGTCTTCTGCTTTCACCTGAGACAACAAATTCTGGAGACTTCAAGAAAACATAATTTGGTGACTTTGGCATGATTTGTTGGAACATTATGAGCAACTTTATTTATCTCCCATTACAGAAATCTCTAAACCATTTAATCATTTTTCTACAAAGTACTATCTTGGGCTGTTAAAAAAAAAAAACAGAAATATGCAGGGAGGGTTTTCTTGGCAATTAGACTAATTTTGACCTACTTGCTTATAATTGTGTAAGGCATGTATTATGGGCCATTGGGATGTATTACAGCTACAGGTAACATTAGTAGTATGATTTTTCCTCCCCATTATTTCCCAATTGACTCTCAAACATGTACATATTGTTAGTTCTGATGCAGTTAAAATAATAGGAAAACTGGATTTTCACACTAAACACCGCAAGGTGTCTCACAACATAGATTTATTACCTATAGACGGTTTGCAGGGTTTCTGAAACCTCAAATTTCTTGCAAAAGAGTGTGTGATTTTCTATATATATATATGTCTATATGTCCATTTTTCTTTAGAAACTTTAATCAGTCTACCACAGGATTCTGTTACTCAAAATTAGTTATGAACCCCTGGCACAATTTCAAACATTCATAGCATATCACTAAGGCAATTCCCCACATATAAATAGAAAAATTAAGTTGAATTCTTCATTTAGAGAATAGGGTTAAAAGCTGGACCTATAACATTTATAATAAAATGTTATAATTTAATACAAATAGTCTCCCCTTTGTATCTAATGCCCTGAGTTTTCCAAGTACTTTAATTATTTCATCTCTATTAAAGTATTAAATCATTTTTCTGTGTTATCTTGGAGTTCAATTGAATTTCCTTAAAACAGATTTTGAATTCTTCATACAAGAATTTGCAAATGTCAATTGCTTCCTGGTTGGTTTCTGGCACCTTCCTTTATTCATTACATCAAATAGATTCCCTGAAAATCCTTGATGCTTAGCATATTACATTGCCTTTACTTTCAAATATCCGAGTCTTTTTTCCAGTCTTCATAATCTTGCTTTTAGAAACTTTATCTAGTCTGCTTATTTTCTAGAGCCTATCACGATTTGAATATTTCAGCACTAGATGACATTCTAAGTCAAGTTGTGTCACAAGCCTGCTTTTTGTTATTGTTGTTTCAGCCCTAGAAAGTGCTCCAAGCCTAGATATGTCCCAAATCTGTAGTTGGCATGTTGCTCAGGATGAATTCAGAAAGTGTCTAAAAAGGGGTAGTCTATCTTTACAAGCTTCTTCCTGGGGCTGGAATAGCCCCAGATGCCTCATCCTGTGGCTATCAACATTGTAATGCAAGGTCACATCTGGAACCCATCAAAATCAGCACAGCACAAGCAAACGACAAAAGTCCATGCTGCTATAGACTTTCTGCTTCTGAGGTTGCCTCACAAGTCACAGGAGATGCTATCTGGGATGTTAGTCCAATAAACTGGGGACCAAGGGACTCTACTTCATACCAGGGAATGTCCAGAGCCTCCATCTACAGGCACTGGCCTGGAGATGCAAGCTGTTATAATCTTCCCAATTTTGAATTTTATCAGCCTGGGATACTGATAAACAAAACAGTCTCATGGTTCTTTGTAATCTGCATAAGACTAGGGGTGGGTGATAAAGGCAGTCCCATGGGCAGTCACACTAGTGCTAAGCAAGGTGATCTAGGTTCATAATCTCCAGGCATGCACTGTCTCAGCTGCACACCAGGTTCATGTAAGGCTGGAAGGAATACACAACAAAGGGATTCCATCCCACAGCAGCATGGGTTGTTACTTGATGATGAGGCAAGTCTATCTGTAAAAACACTGGTCTGGGTAGAGTCCTTCATACTTCATCAGATAATGAGTCTCAGTTCTGTGCTCGAAGGCAAAGTTCTAAATTCCCTTTCCTTTCCTGCTCTCCAGCAGCTACAGTTTTTCTCTGCTGTCTTGCAGAGGTTGGAGAAGAAGTGGTAGAGGTGATCCCTTGGCTGACTGGCTAAGGAAGGTCCAAAAGCTTATTCTGCAGGCATTGGTCTTGTATGAGATACGGGGCCCTGTCAGGAAGTGGTTTTCATCATGGTTGGTCTAGATTAAATTCCTTTTCTCCTCCAAGTAGAAGGTGTCTCTCTGCACTAGTTGCAGCTGGGGGAAGGAAAGCACCAACAACTCTTTATTTTCTGCTTTCTTCAATGCATCCTGTCATACTAAAGGCAGGCAAGGTGGTCTCTCTAATGACTTTCATAGCTCTTGCAAGGATGACTTGGTATGTTGAATAGCTGTTCAAATTGCTGGAACATCTCACTCTGCTGCCATCTTTGCCAGGTACTTTAGAGATCAAGATCAATGCCCCACTCCCCAAATCCCCCATGCAGCAATCCTAGGATGATCAGTGAGTAGCATCTCACTTTTCAGTAAGTGCTTATCACTCATTGTTGAATATCTCTAGCTGTCAAGTTTTCCCTCATGGGACCCCATATTTTCTTATCTGGTCAGCCCATGAAATTGGGATGAGAACAGAAGTCATCCTTCCTATGGAATCGCCCTCAATTTCTCAAAGTTCATATTTTTTTAGCTGTGACATTTGTGCGTGAAATGAAAGTTTAGATTGCGTGTCTGGCAACCATCTGTGATTAGCTAATTGAATTGTTCCAAGGTAGTTGATGCTCCCTTCAGAAGGATTTTCAGCTTGAATGCTTGTGCTTCCCTTCCAGCTAGGCTTGACCTATAGCTGCTCCTATTAATTTTGGAGGAAAAACACATGAGTGATTTGCCCACACAATTTGACAGTTACCCTTCTAACCTAAGCTTCTCATTAAAAATATACTCTAAAAGTCATATTTATTTAAAGAAATATTGCTTGTCACTAATTTTCTTAGAATTAGGAGACTTCAAGTAAAAAAAAAAAAAGTTTTAAGATAAAAATATGGCTACCAGCAGATAGATATCATTAAATGCCCAAAGTAAAGTTAGCAATATTTTCTCCAAATTTTTCCTCGTCCCATCTTCTTTTTTTTCTGCAGAGGGTGATTTCTCTCTTAGCACTTAGACAAACTCCACAACGTTGGCTCTGCCTGCTAATAAACCAAACTAACTATATAAATGTGGTCCAAGTTGGAGCCAGCATTTTGGCACAGTGGGTTAAGCTGCTGCTTGCAAGGCTGGCATTCCATATTTGAATGCCACTTTGAGTACTGGCTGTTCTGCTTCCTATCCGGCCCCCTGCTAACATGCCTGAGAAGGCAGCAGACAATGGCCCATATACCTGGTCCCCTGCTATATATGTGGAAGACCAGGATGGAGTTTCTTGCTCTTGTTTTTGGATTGGACTTGATCCAGCCATTGTGTTCATTTGGAGGAGTGAACTAGCAGATGGAAACTCTCTCTCCACTCCTCTGTTATTCTGTCAAATAAATACATATTTTAAAGAGCTAAGGTTATCCTCTTTGATGCTTGATTATAATTAAACATAAGTGTTCATTTATAATTCATATAAATGAATTAACAACTATTTTCCTGCAATAACATGACATTTCCTTTACATAGGCAGTTTTAAACTATGCCTACATCTCATTAGGACTTTCCTATCCCACTCGGCCCAATTCTTACATCAATCTTCTGAACGTCAACTGTTCCATTTTTTGACACTAAGCTTTGTCAATGCTTGAAACAGAAATTACCTCATTTGCTGAAACTATGTATTGTCTCATTTATTTTGCTTAGCCCTTTTAATGTCAGTTAACACAATGATTTTCAAACTATGGGATGAGATCCATGAATGGTTCATGATGGGGCCAGTGTTGTGGTGCAGTGGGTTAGGCCACTGCCTGGGACACAGGCTCCTATAACAGACTGTCAGACTGAGTCCCAGGGGCTCTGCTTCTGGCTCAGTTTCTAGCTAATGTGCCTGGGAAGGCAACAGAAGGTGGCCAAAGTGCTTGGGTCCCTGCCTCCCAAGTGGGAGACCCACATGGAATTCCTGGCTCCAAGATTTGAGCTGGCCCAACTATTGCAGCCATGTGGGGAGTGTTTGCAAGATCCTCTCTAACTGTACCTTTAAAATTAAAATAAATCTTTTTAAAAAATAGTTCATGAGATTAATTTAGTGAGTCAAGACCAGCATATTATAAATGAGATTGGTTGGAGTAGGATAGAACAGAATAGAAAATGTCAATGCATCTAACAGTAGGATGACAAGAAACTATGAGACTTTTGTCAGTTGTGAGACAAGGAGAAACAGTGTGCTGGGTCTACAGATAAAACATTTTTCTTACCATGGATCATTGTTAAAAATATTTGGAAAACTGAATTGAAATTCTGAGACTAGGCTATCTATCATCTCCCCCACTTTCCATAGATGGGATTTGAAGCTTATTAAATATCTTAATATATCATATGAGTTAGGCTCTTAAGCTTTTACATATAGATCCCTTTCCAAATGTGGTAAAATTATGACCCTCTCTTGAAAAAATGCCTAGGAATACAATCTCAAAAGTCAAAATCAGAGTATTTTTCAAATGACCTTAGGAAGCTAGTATAATTATTTTGTAATTATTTGAATTTTTCCCAAATTTTTAACCTTTCATCTCATTCCAGACATTCCCTTTTGGGGGTTATTTATTTTCACATATAACCATTTAATTTGATTTCCTAGCTCTGTCTCCCACATCTCATATTCTTAAGCACTTCTGTGATGCTGTAAATACAAGAAAATTTCCGGAGTCAAGTCATCTGGCTGGACCTCTGTACAGTTTACCTCTTAATATTCTTGCAATCTTGTCTCTCCAGGGTTGCTAACACATCTGCAGTGAAGAGCTAGAAACGCCTTCCCACTCATATCCCTTTGTGTCCTTTGGCCTCAGTTTAGGTGTGTTTCTATTTGGAATGAATCTTCATGGGTCACAGTTTTGCATACATGCATCAGACATGTTCTCTAAAAATAATTCTTATAAAGGTAGCTATTTATTCTTAGAAGCAAACCAATCAATGATGTAGACATGCATTACTACAGAACAGAATGCTACAAATCCCTGGAGTTTGACAAAATGAAAACAGGTTGCACTTGCTCCTCAACCCCTAGCAATTGTTAAAAACGGCATTTTCATGCAAACATAAATTACAAATGGAATTATGATAACTGATTACCCCCCAAAATGCACACAAATCATTTGTAATCCTGCCCTGGAGTGCTGTATAGTTGGCTCATTGCATATGCTCACCGCGTTTGTCAGGCTATTCAATCACTGTGACTTCCTGTGGCAAGGTATACAGGGGTGTTTAGAAAACCAGTATGTCTCTATTTCCCTAAATCTACTACTAGGGTGTAGAATCGTCAGTGCAGAGCACCGCTGCTTCACAATAGGAATAATCCTGAATGTGTATCTCCGCTTTATTCATCTTCAATTTCTGTTTGACAGAATTTCATGCTGCTGGAAGATGCTACATTGACAGCTGAGAGATAATTTTCGTTTTTAATCCAGAGAACAAGAGCCACTTGGGAAGTGACTATAAATGTCCTCTGGGTGTCCCAGAGATATGCCTCATCCCTGTGCTGGAAGGAAGGCACCTCTGGGAAGAAAACAACTTTGATCAGTAATTCTCTTTGGAAAACATTAAGAGAAATAGATGCAGGTGATTCCCTCCTGAGTCATGGGGTCTGAGATAACAAAGCCCTTCCATTTCCAAATCAGCTTGCAGGTGATGGTACCTCCGTCATCACTCGCGTTTTTCAGTGAGGAACTGGGAGGACAGCGATGTTCCTAAACAGGCCTCTCCTTTTGCTCTCAACTTAGTTCTAGGAACTTTATGTACCATGAGGCCTTTCTAGTGAAAAAGAAGCCTGAGTTTTCCACTTCCAGCATGGTCTCCACTGGGTGTGCCTGGTACCTGTTACAGCTGCTGGCCAGCCTGGCTGATGCTTCAGTCTTTTGAACTATAGTTTTCGGGGATCAGTCCTTCTGGTCTGCTTAGAGGCAGAAGCTTTTTCCTTTAATTCCCATGTGGTTCAGGATCAACCCTCCAGAAGCCAGGAAGATCTTTTCCCGACAGTACAAACACCAAGTCCCTTCTTTACTTGACCTTTGGGAAACAGGTTCCCATTGTTCTTGACAGAGGAGGATGAAGTCATCATCTACCTCACAGTGTTACTATAGTAGTAGTTCAATTCTCATGTCCTTTGTGTTAAATGTGAATTCCTTTCTTTATAAATGTCTTCAGGCATTTTCATACAGAGAAAGTAATTATGAATTGACTTTGGATTTAAATTTATATATTTAAAATTTGTGTTCCTTACAATCTTAAGCTCAATTATGAGTTTCAATAATCTATTTATACATAAAAAGTAATCATTTTTTCAGACGTGATACATAGGTATATAACATATATAGTGAAAATGGTTTTTTCAATGGTGGGTACTTATCTCCAAACTATTCATATTGTATATATTAAATATATACAGCTGTTTGCCAAAATTAAATAAAAATGAGCATTTAGGAAGGCAATAAAAATTTTGAACTGATTGTTTAAATTCAGCTAATCTTGTTGTTTAGTGATGAATTGGAATTAGATTCAAACCAGTGGTTTATTTCAAAGACAGTATTCTCTCTAAAAACCATTCATGAAGCATCTTTAAAATTTTGAGTTTATTAAATATGCTCTTATTTAAACTATGTGTTTATAACACATTTTCAGATAATGCTGCTATTGCTGGTCCAGTGGTCACACTTTGAGAACTACTGCCTAGATTATTTCTCTTAGAATAAAGGCAGATACCACATTTTCCTTCCTTAATACCCTACGTCACAGCTGTATTGTAAAGCATAAATCAATTCATTCAGTAAGTAAATACTATCCATCGTGTGCCAAGTAATATGCGAGCATTAACCAGAAATTAATTTACACATTTTTTTTTATCCATCTACATAGAGATTTCAAAGTGCTTCTTGAATTCATGGAAGGAACCTTTAACTCAGATTTCAGGAGATCTTGGAGAATGTAACATGAAAAGTAATTTTTCAACTAAGATTTAAGAAACAACTAAGATTTACTAAATGGTGGATTGGCAGGGACACAGGCCAAAAAGGAAAGGAGTAGGCACAGGAGGAAACATTTCCAGAGAACGAGAAACAAATGTACTTGAACCTGTCTTTTTTTTTTTTTTTTGACAAGCAGAGTGGACAGTGAGAGAGAGAGAGAGACAGAGAGAAACGTCTTCCTTTGCCATCGGTCACCCTCCAATGGCCACCGTGGCCAGCGCACCGTGCTGATCCAATGGCAGGAGCCAGGTACTTACCCTGGTCTCCCATGGGGTGTAGGGCCTAAGCACTTGGGCCATCCTCCACTGCACTCCCGGGCCATAGCAGAGAGCTGGCCTGGAAGAGGGGCAACCAGGACAGAATCTGGCGCCCCGACCGGGACTAGAACCAGGTGTGCTGGCGCCGCAAGGCGGAGGATTAGCCTAGTGAGCCACAGCGCCGGCTGTAAACTTGTCTTAACACCATACGTTTCTGAAAGATTTTTTTCAAAAAATTGTAAAATGTTCATTTAGAAAATATGTTTATTTATTTGAGAGGCAGGAGAGAGAGAAGGTTCACATCCCACCTCATCAGGACCAGTAATGTGTGAGGCTGAGCCAGGACCTCAATCCCGGTCTCCCACAGGGGTGGCAGGAACCTAGCTACTTGCACCATAATTTTGCCTTGGAGCACTTGCACTAGCAGGAAGCTGGAGTCTGGAACCACAGATGGGGTGCCAACCGAGGAATTACAAATTGGAACAACAAGCACCTTCACCTGGGTCCTAATCACTACACTTATTGCTGCACCAGTCATTCTGAAATTAATATTTGAAGGCAGTCTTGCCAGATTATGTGGCGACAGTGGCACATGCGAGGCTAGGGATGACGAGAGGTCCTGTCTCCAATTGGAACAGAAGGTAGACATCATAATGGACATTGGACTTACAAGAAGGGGAGAAGACCAGGATGACTCCTACTTCGTGGACAGAGTAACCAAGTGGACCATGCTGGTGTCACTAAAATGGAAATTCCAGGAAAAGAAAACATCGGGGCAAGCTGTAGTTACAATAATGAATTATGCTATCCTCAAAATTTGGGTTTTGTACATGCCAATCTGTTTTGTTATAATGTCCTAAAAATAACTCCATTTTCACTTCCTTCTTTATTTTTTTTGACAGGCAGAGTGGACAGTGAGAGAGAGAGACAGAGAAAGGTCTTCCTTTTCCATTAGTTCACCCCACAATGGCTGCTACAGCCAACGCGCTGCGCCGCTCCGAAGCCAGGAGCCAGGTGCTTCCTCCTGGTCTCCCAAGCAGGTGGAGGGCACTTGGGCCATCCTCCACTACCTTCCCGGGCCACAGCAGAGAGCTGGACTGGAAGAGGGTCAAACGGGACAGAATCCGGCACCCTGACCGGGACTAGAACCCCGTATGCCGGCGCCGCAGGCGGAGGATTAGCCTAGTGAGCCGTGGCGCCGGCCTCACTTCCTTCTTACCCCTTATATTTACCATCTGTCCTCTGCCGTTCTTGCCTGAATAACTTTTATTCATTTATTCCATCTCAAATTAGGCCCTGAGCAGCTCTGGATTTATCAGAGTGGATTTAATTCACCTGTGTGCCTCTCATTCTACCCGTTTTTACCCATAACCAGATGAAGACAGAGGCTATCTTCCATTTGGTTCCCTGTCCCCACCAGAATGCTGTATCAGACTAAAAACTCAAAACTAGAATGTAATCATGAGTGATTGATGGCTGAATGAATGAAAAATTTTTAAGAGCATAAAATTGAAACAACCACTTGCTTTTATAGTGTTTCTGCTTAAGCTTTGTGGACTGCAGTTAGCACAGATGGCCACAAGATTGCGATAATCTTTACATATTTATTCGGTGCCCCCCCACCCACCCTCCCCACTGTCACCCCACTCCCTGCCAGGAATGGTCATAAATCACAGAGTGACTCTGCTGTTCCCTTAAGCATCTGCCTCTGATCACAGTGTGATTCCACCAATCTTGTAATAGACTCCACAAGTGTTTTCCTTGGGTTAATAAAAAAAAAAAAAAAGCACATCAAAATTAATACAAAATTGACAACGGGAAAGTTCACAGTGAGGGAGCTGTTGTATATGAGTGATACTTGAATGTATTATAGCAAATATCATGTTCTAAAGTTCTTCCCTTTTCTCCAAACTACTAGAGAATGAAAAGACAGCAAAAAGAATAGCTTTCTGGGGCTGGTGCTGTGGCACAGTGGGTTAATGCCCTGGCCTAAAGCGCCAGCATCCCTTATGGGCGCTGGTTCGAGACCCGGCAGCTCCACTTCCATTCCAGCTCTCTGCAATGGCCTGGGAAAGCAGTTGAAGATTGCCCAAGTTCTTGGGCCCCTGCACCCGCATGGGAGACCCGGAAGAAGCCCCTGGCTCCTAGCTTTGGCCGTTGTGGCCATCTGGGGTGTGAACCAGCGGATGGAAGATCTCTCTCTCTCGCTCTCTCTCTCTGCCTCTCCTCTCTCTGTGTAACTCTGACTTGCAAATAAATAAATCTTTGAAAAAAGAGTGGCTTTCCACTCCTATTTGTCAAATATAATTAATGTAATTTACAGATTGATACAAACTTACCTCCGTATTTTCATGGACAAAGCATTGAAAGTGAAAAACGCAGAAATGAAGAAAACAACTACTCACTTGAGTGGAACTTGGGAAGTCAGCGAGTTCAGGGGAATGGGTTGTGGAATGAGGCATTCTAGGCCGTGGCGTGAAGGCAGGAGCCAATCCAGAAGGAAAGGCAACTAAACAGAAAGGAATGTTGACTAAATGGCCTGTAGCCTTACCACACTCCCAGTGCACCTGCGCACCCGCGGCATTGGCATCACCTAGTAATTCCATAAACACACACGCTCAGGCCTTCTCCACTTACATGGAATTAAAGCCTGATGTTTAAAATGGTTCTCAGATGATTTGTGTGAACACTGAAGCTTGTGAGGTTTTGTTCTAAATACCAGCATTTAAAGAGCCTGCAGGAGCCCAGATGAACGCACTTTCAGGTCGCTTTACAGTTCATTATTGAGATCAGCACAGTTTAAAATTATTCCTAATTTATGTTTGTTTATTTATCTGAAAGGCAGTGAGATGGAGATCGTCCAACCTTCGATTCACCCCCAAATGCCCATAACAGTTGGCCAGTAGACCAGAATTCAATCCAGGATCCAATGTGCGTGGTGTGGAGTTAAATATTTGAGCCATCACACACTGCCTCCCATGGCGTGCATGAGCTGAAAGCTGGCACTGGAAGCACAGATGGGCCTTGAACCCAGGCACTCTGAAACAGGATGTGGGCATCCCAAGCAGTGTTTTAACTGTGGCACCAAATTCCCACCCCGAAGTCAGGACATTTTTGAAAATGAAAAATAAGCACTAAAATAATTATAATCACATATTTTTGATAATTCAGGTGTAAATTGAGAAATTTGTTCTTACATAAGAGGATCTATAAAATAATGCTAGTCAGAGTTTGTAAAAATAAAATCATTTCTAAAAACAGAAATGAAAAATAACATGGACTTAAGAAAAAAATCTCTTCTATATGTACATTTAATATAACGAGTGCTGGTTTAAATCATGTTAATATAAATGCCTGCTTATTTAAAAATGTAGATCTATATATTAGATAAGAAATAAATAGAAATGCATGCATTCTTTAGTTATTTATATGTGTTCAAAATTAATGAGAAATGTGTCCTATGGAAAAAAAAATCTATGGATTTCCAATTTTTTGCACCAAATATGTTGTTTGTTTTTTTAAAAAAAGTACTTATCGATTTTTAGTCAAGACTAAGAGAGACACTCAGAATTCCAATCTATTGGTTCACTCCCAAATGGCTGCAAGGGTTATCCTGGACTGGGCTGAAGTGAGGAGCTAGGATCTGAATATAGGTGGCCCATGTGGGTGGAAGGATTTTATTACTTGAGTTGCTGCCTCCCAGGGTCTGCATTAGCAGAAAATTGGAATCAGAAGCCAGAGCTGGAAATCAACCTGAGTCCCACTTTCTTGTGGGACTCAGGTGTCTTAACCAATGTTTTAAGCAGTAGACTAAATGCCTGCCCCAAATAAACTTATATTTTAATTCCATCTCTCTGTGAACTTTTTGATGTCCTCACATAGATCCTAGCTCTAATGAGGTAGCCTATAAATAGTGATGCCCAGTAGCAGCAAGCATACCTATTGTTATCATCTTGGTTTCTAAATACCATTCTCCAATAACAGAGATCAGGGTCATTTGGTGAAGTGGTGAAATGATGGCTTCTAAGGCTGAGTCAAAGAGATTACAAGATGAGTTCACAGGAGCAGTTTGTGATTCAGGTATTTGGGCCTGTAATATTTTGTAGTGACAGAAATAAAGGTGTTCTTAAAAAAAGGAGGTGGGGGTATATCCAAGAACACAGGAGCCAATCTAAAACAGTTTCTAATGGCCAAAGCTGTAATAATGTAACCAACCTAACAGTTGTAATGATGGTATTACATTACAGCACTGATAATAGATAAATACCCCTATGTCCACACTAATAAAAATAATTTTGAATAGATAAATAAATGGGAGAGCAGGAAAACTTTTCCTTAATGTAAGATTTTAATAATAAATAGAGAAGAAATGAAACAGTGGCTTCAGGCAAGATGTACTACCAAATGCTACCACTGGTTGCTGAATCTTTTAAGAGAAACAAGATAATTGTGTGGCCTCAAAATATCTTCCAGACATATTTATCAAAAACTGTAGCCATTTTAACATGGCTGTACACACAACTTGATAGTCCTGCTTCCAGAAAATAAAACTTAATTCCCACTTCTTGAATGTTGGCTAGATTACGTGAATTTCTCCTCATGAAGAAAGTATGGGAAGGAAGCATGCTGATTTTACAGTGAAGAACCTGAGAGACCCCAGCTTACCCGAGTGATCAAGGTTATGCCCCACCATGTGCATCTTGCATTCCTTGTTAAGACAGAGTGAGAAGTAGCAGTTCCCTCTGTGGTTTTCTTTCCCCACATACTTAACTCTGAGTCAATCATAGGAAAATAGGAGAAAAACCCAAATGGAGGGATACTCAACAAAATATCTCACTCAGACTCTTCAAAAGTAGCAAGGTAATAAAAAGTAAAGGACAAATGGCATATATGGCTACATTAAAGCTAAATACAACAGGGTAGGGGGTTGAATGCTGGAACAGAATAAAAGACATTAGTAGTAAACATAGTGGAATTGGAATTGAATTTAGTGAATCATATTGTTCCAATGTTAGTTTTGAGAAATGTACCATGATTGTATAAAAATGATAGTATTAAGGGATATTGGGTGAAGGTAAAGGAATATCTGTATACTATATCTGCAACTTCGACAAATAAAAATTATTTTAAAAGTAAGTTTAAAAAACAAACTCAATGAATATAAGAGCACAGTCATAATATATGTATACAAATATATGGTATATGGAGTATATTTATTCTTAATGCATATGCTATTTTCTCATATTGCCAGATAAGTATATTTTAATTTTTCTATTTTTAATTGATATGTAAAATATTTTATTCCATATACCCTGTTACCATTTTTTTCATTTAAGTTACTTCTCTTTTGAAAAATATATTTTAAAGAAAAATAATTTATCTATTGATTTTTGAATATAGGTAATGGAAGATCATAAGCTCTCATTTTATTTTGCTGAAATAAAAATAATAATTAACTCAGTACTTCAAGAAATGACTGCCTCTAAATTGATACAATATAAAATTCAATTATAGAATTTTTAAAAGATTTATTTATTTGAAAGTCAGACTTACAGAGGAGAGGCAGAGGCAGAGAGAGAGAGAGAGAGAGAGAGAGAGAGCAAGCGAGCGCGAGAGATAAAGAGAGAGAGAGAGTGAGTGAGAGAGAAACTTTCATCTACTGGTTCACTCCCGAATGTCCTCAACAGCCAGGGCTGGGCCAGGCTGACGCCAGGAGTCAGGAGTTTCATCTGGGTGTCCCACATGGGTGCAGGGGCCCAAGGACTGGGCCATCTTCTGCTGCTTTCTCGGGCACGTTAGTAGGGAGCTGGATCAGAAGTGGAGCAGCTAGGACTTGAACCAGCGCCCATGTGGGATGTTGGCATTGCAGGTGGAGGCTTTATCCGCTATGCCACAGCATTGGCCCCTCAATTAGAGAATTTAAAAACTAAATCTTGAACATTTATTTTAGTTGTAATGTTTAGTAAATTTAGAGTCTATTTTGCAGTGGTACATTGCATATCTTACTTGCTTTTTGACAATATTTGATATTTCATTTGTTTAGTATGTTGATTAAATATTTCTAAGTGATTTTGAATGAACTATAACAAATTTAGAGGAAAAAGTTCAAGAAATGCACATGAGTATGTGAAACATCTTTTCAATTGGGTCATACAAACTTTTTTTAGTGGTTTAGAACTGCCCCTCAAGAGAGCACACCTCCTGAAACCTTTATTTTTTTTAAAAAATTTTGTTTTAATTTTTAGTCAGTTTCTAACAGATTCAATGTGCTTTGTATATACAATTCTAATAACATATTGATATTCACTCTCTCCCTCTCTCCTTCCTTCCCTTCCTCCCCCTCTCCTTTCCACCCTCCTTCTATTTTTTTTTAAAAATTCAGATAACATATATTAAATTTACATTACATTAAAAGGCTTAACGCTTTGCAAAGTAAGAAGTTTAACAAGTAGAAAACAAAAGACCCTTGTTGAGTGGAAATATGGACAACAGCTATGCACAATAATTAAATTGAAAAATGTGCATTTCACTCATATCTAGTAAATTCTAAAGTAATCACAGATCATTAAAACTATAGTAGTATGACATTCTTAACCATTAGTTTCACAAAGGCATAAAACAAAGTTTTACAAAATTTTATTTGCAGCAATACTTTTACACATAGATATTTCTTTCTATTCTCTTCCTTATCTCCTTCCTCCCCCTCTTCCTCCTCCTCCTCCTTTTCTTCTTTTTAATTTTAGCTCCCACATATAAAGGAGAGCATGTGGTATTTGACTTTCTGGGTCCAGCTTATTTCACTCAATGATGTCCTTCAATGGCATCCATTTTGCTGCAAATAGTAGAATTTCATTTTTTTTTCTAGCTGAATAATATTCCATAGTGTTTGTATACCACATTTTTTTCATCCATTCATCTGATGATGGACAGCTTGGTTGATTCCAAATTTTGGCTATTGTGAATAGTGCTATAATCAACATGGTGGTTCAGGTATCTCTTTTACACATTGTGTCCAAGTCTTTTGGATATATACACAACGGCAGGATTGCTGGATCATAGGGCAAGTCAATTTCTAGTTTTTTAAGAAATCTCCACACTGTTTTCCACAGTGGTTGCACTAATTTACATTACCAGCAATAGTGTATGAGTGTTCTCATCTGTCTATACCTTTGCCAGCATGTGTACTCTCTGTGTAATATCCCAAATATCTCAGCAACCTAAAAAACTCAACAACAACAACAACCATTTCTAAAATCTTGGTAGGAAGTGGAGAAAAAGGGAGTGTTGATATGCAACTATTATTTTTTATTCAACATCAACTTTATTCCAAACACTTTGTTCAGTGCTCAATGTGTGCATCTATATAATAAATATACACACATACATATTTTTAAAAATTTAATTATATAATACTTAATTTAAATATACATATTTTTAAAAATTTGCCAACTGTAGAATGTAAGGTTTTTATTACTATGATATTAACCTAAGGGGAACTGCTTAGGAATGAAGAAAGTTTATTTTGGTTCATGGTTTCAGAGTTTACAGTCCAAGATAGGGTGGCCCAGTGGTCTGGGATTGGATGGTGGCAGTGGAAAGTGGGATATGTGCATAGGAAAGAGCTCATGCTGATCTGGGAAGCAGAGAGACTGGGTGATGCTTGTGCAGGTGGCCTCATAATTTGATCATGGGCTCCACAGTAGGAACCTAATCCTATCTAATCTCTTCTTATCGGCTCTATGTGCGGACACTGTAGCTTAGTAAAGTTACCTCAGAATCATGAAGATTTGACTTTTAAATACCTTTCTGATATGGGGAGCCAAATCGTGTTCAAAATGTAACACCAACTATGATTTCTATTTCAATTGATATAATGGTAAAGCTTGTTTTAAAAAATTCTAAATTTCATCTGCACCATACCAATTTCAGTAGTGCTAATACAGACTAGTATTTCGTCTAAATGAAAGTCATGCTTTCCAGGGTAATATGTAAGTACCCTCTGCGTCTGCACATATTGAATCAAAGTCTCCAGGCTTGGTAACCTAACTGATGACTAAATTTGGAGTAGGTGCTGGTAATTCTTGAGCGGATTTAAGTGGTCTACTTTTGTGTGGTTTTCACATGTCTGTAGATTCCTCGGTGAATGGTAAATTTCAAAAAAAGTAAGTTATACACTCAAAACCTAGCTCTATTGAGAAATGTAAACTTAAGTTCTTAATATTTCATTTACTTTTCCCTACTGGGGTTCAGTGACCTTCAAGAAAAGCAATTAATCAAGTACAATGTAATGTTTAATTTATAGAGAAATATACATTGGCCAAATAGCCTTTTAAAATTCAGAATTTTGTTGCTGAAATGACATGCTGCAATATGAAAATGTGTTACCTAACATCGAAAGTGGGGAATGAGTTGCATGTTTCTACTACACAGAACAATAAACTATTTTTTTAAAAGCAAGAGTAAACAGAGAATTCAGACTATCATCTGTCTATTCTACAACTAAAGACTGCCCTTCTGTTTCCTGCATATTTCATCCTCTGCTGGATTACTTCTCACATTTCTCATGGATCTCATCACCTAGTGGAACTTTGTACATCTTGGTGGTGAGGACACAAGTATGTCCAAAAGTGACCAGGGACAGGGTCTCCAAAAGCCTCCCCCATTACTAAGGAACATAATTGTCCCTAGATGCTTCCATTCAAATGTTCTTTACAGAATACCATTTGGGTTGTCCTTGAAAAGAATGGAAAAGATCAGACCTGAAGGTAGTTCATCTCTGGTTGTCTTTCAGCTTTAACCATGTTAAAGAGAAGACTGTTCACTGGCATACATGTTACTCAATGGAGATGATGTTAGGAACTGGACATAAATCTGGAAGTCTATGAAATTCCCCCAATTAGTTTGATGTAACTCTTAATAGTCATACATACAATAAAAATGTAGGACAGATTCTGAATGAGGTCAGGACGTTTCCAGGACAATGAGGCAAATCATTATCCTAATCCAGATGAACAATATGCCCAGCGGAAATAATAGATGTCAGGCAGGGCTGCAACGTGATTCTAAGAGATAGAGCATAAAGTAGCGGGAGTGGAAACCAGGGTATAATGGAAAGAGGTAGCAAAATCTTGTAGGCAAGTAACTAGCGGGTTCAAAGACTTAGATCCACTGATTTTGTCACTTGGGGCATTAATTCAACTGCGTTAAGCCTTAGTGTGCTTACTGGAAAAATAGGAATTATAATACTGACCTAGTATGTAGAACACTGCTGAAAAGTGTAATACCACACTTTCCTGATCATTATGTAAATGGAACCTACTTCTAGTCTACTCCAACGAACTAGTAGGAAATTTAATCTGAGCATTGTTGAAACTCCTGACACTTCCAGGTTTAGGATACAGAACATGTGAGAAGGTCCCCCTCATGTCTGGGTCTTATTTCAATTCACAGAACATTGTTGGTGTTTTTTTTTTTTTCTTTTTGCCAAATTCTTACATCAATTGAAAAAGACAATCTATTGCTTTTGAGCCAGAAAAAAAAAAAAAAAAAAAAAAAAAAACAGAGAATAATGGAAGAAGTCATCAAATTGGTTGGAGGAAATGCTATGTTTGGGGAAGGCCTGGCTTTGATTAAACTCAGAGACGATTCGCATATTATTCAGGACGTATGAGTCTGTGTGTCTTCGCTAGCCATGTCAGTGAGTCTTCCGATGTGAACATTCTCCTGTTAGTTGTCTTGAATTCTGTCTTCCTCTTCAGTTTTGTTTCTTAGAATTTCTGTTCATCCCCCTCTTTTCTTTGTTCATCTGAATCCCCTCTTCCTTCTGTCATCAGTCTCCTTAAACTAGCCATGATGTTCAGTGTGTTCTTTCATTTATTATACTTTTCATTAAGATTTATGTTCTCATTCTGAATTTTAAAAGGCTATTTGGCCAATGTATATTTCTCTATAAATTAAACATTATATTGTACTTGATTAATTGCTTTTCTTGAAGGTCACTGAACCCCAGTAGGGAAAAGAAAAGTTCTGGACTCAATGAATTTGATATATTTATATCACATGAATGATCAAAGACATGTTGCCAAACAAAAACTCTGACACCCTTCTATGAAGATAAAAATGGTTTCAAATTAATATATTATTTGTATGCAAAATGGGGCAGCCAGGGTTCTTGAAAACAGTTTATTTTCTTTCAATCCTGTTTACTCTGCTAATACACTGAGCAAACTCTTCTTTTTCTAGATAGTGCCAAGGTAAACTTTTGTTTAGCCTCTGTCTGCTTTTTCATGATTTTCTGAATTAATAAGGTTTATTAAGTTCCAAATAGATGCATAGTCTGGTGGAGAGTTGCTATCAGACCTAATTATGCCCCGCAACTGGGTTCTGAATGATCGCTTGACAAGTACTGGCTTTCTTTTTCTTTTGACAGGCAGAGTGGGCAGTGAGAGAGAGAGAGAGACAGAGAGAAAGGTCTTCATTTTCCGTAGGTTCACCCCACAATGGCCGCTCCGGCCAGCGCGCTGCACCGATCCGAAGCCAGGAGCCAGGTGCTTCTCCTGGTCTCCCATGCGGGTGCAGGGCCTAAGCACTTGGGCCATCCTCCACTGCACTCCCAGGCCACAGCAGAGAGCTGGACTGGAAGAGGAGCAACTGGGACAGAACCCGGCGCCCCGACTGGGACTAGAACCCGGGGTGCCGGTGCCGCAGGTGGAGTATTAGGCTAGTGAGCGGCGGCGTCGGCCAAGGTACTGGCTTTCTAAGCTTTATTCTTTGCAGGGTGTCATCAATCCTTGCTAATAACATGCATTTATTGATCAAGTTGCAAGAGATTCATCATTTGGGGGATACCTTAATTTTTGCTGCTGCCGCCACACACTTGTAGCGCCTGTCTGGAGGCAATTGCCCCTTTTCCTCTCTCCCTTCACCTCCACCTCCATATTGCCCAATGCATTGAACACCTCCCTGCAGGAGACTGAATAGAAGTCCCCAAAGGTTTCAGGTCTTCATCCTTAGAACATAAAAACGTATAAGAAAAAACTGTCTTTGAAGATATGTTTAATGATCTTGGCACGGGGAGATTATCCCAG
Organism: Oryctolagus cuniculus; assembly: GCF_964237555.1. NCBI lineage: Eukaryota > Metazoa > Chordata > Mammalia > Lagomorpha > Leporidae > Oryctolagus > Oryctolagus cuniculus. The sequence continues at coordinate 130,998,225 of NC_091437.1, read as the reverse complement.
ATTTTCCATGTGGGCCTAAATGGAATCCTGTCTTCAAAACTGGGGCAGGGGAGATAAATTACCGTAAAACAAACTGGAGTGATGCAGCTGGGAGACAGGGAAGGCTGACTGCCACCAGACGCCAGAAGAGGCAAGAAAGATATTACGCCCTAAGGATTTCAGGAGCACAGCCCTGTTGACTTCTCGATGCCAGACCTCTGGCTTCCAGATCTGTCGGACAACACCTGTCTGTTTTAAATGATCAACCAAGTTTATTGTAAGTTATTATGTCGATTATGATGAACTAGCGAGCTCTCTTCTCCCTGTCTCCAGAGAATGTTCAAGCTAGACATACTCATCAGAAAGAGAAAAGAGCTTGGAATTTCAGCTGCTTTGAGTTCGTCTGCTCCATCTTGAAAAGGTGGCTATAAGAAAACACAGTCCTTTTCACACTAATCTCTCATGGCGGCTTTGTGCCAGTTTTGTCTATTCCTGCTCTTTGCAGGCTACAATTTCTACTCTCCTGCCAGCAGACATCTGGTTAGCTTTTGCCAATGAGGGCTACTGAAAGGCAGGAGGGCCCGGGCGGGCAGTGGATGATGGCCCAAGTGATTGGGCTCCCGTACCCGCATGGGAGACCAGGAGAAGCACCCAGCTCCTGGCTTCGGATCAGCACAGCGCCAGCCATGGCGGCCATTTGGGGAGTGAACCAATGGAAGGAAGACCTTTCTCTCTCTCTCTCTCTCTTTCTCTCTACCTGTCCAAAAAAAAAAAAAAAAAAAAAAAAAAAGGCAGGAGGAAGGGTAAAGCTCCTTTACCTTTGCCTGTGTTGGATGGTGCCTCTGTTCACAGCAGAAATGACAGTGGACAGTTGCAGATCCCCATGCAACTAGCACATTCCCTGGAGCAGAGCAGAGCAGGTGCCCCTGCCCCCAGCAGTCACCTGGGCCTGGCTTTGTCAGCAGCATGGAAGGTGGCTGGAACTCGTGGCATTCTGCACTGTTGAAGGAGCGTGGCCTCTGGATTCCTGCACAGCTGTAGTATGATGACTCCTACCGTAGCAGTGGCCTTGGCACCATGTTGATCATCGTCTTCGGGAAATATCATTTCCCCCGTTGATACTCCAGTCCTTGGGGGTGATCATGGCTTCCTGAGATTCTCAGTACAACTCCTTTGGGCGTTCCAACACTTCTGTCACTATTCCCCTATATAAAGTTCTGTTTAAAATACCTGTGACAGAAACTGACCATGCAAGGAACAGAATTTTCTTTTTATTTTTAAAGGTTTTATTTACTCACTTGAAAGTCACACTTAGAGAGAAAAAGAGAAAAAGAGAAAGAGAGAATCTTCCATCTGCTGTTTCACACTCCACATAACTGCAATGGCCAGGGCTGGGCCAGGCCGAAGTCAGGTTCCCAGAGCATCATACAGGTCTCCCACGTGGGTGACAAGGGCCCAAGTACTTGGGCAAACTCCTGCTGCTTTTCCCAGACCATTTTCAGGGAGCTGGCTAGAAAGTGGAGACTCCAGCTGGGACTCAAACTGGCTGCCCATTTGGGATGCTGGAGTCGCAGGTGGCTGCTTTACCCACTACTCCATGATGCCAGCCCCAAACAGAATTTTCTTAGGTTATGGCACATGACTTTATTTTATCACAATGGTAATGAAATAATGGATATCTATCCCTATGTTAAAAGGCAATTATTTGGATATTATTTGTAAAATTCTTCCTTTACCTTAATAAGTTAATTAGATCGGCTTATCTTTCAACTTAACCTTAATTTATTCTTTAATTCACTCTTCACTCATATATTAATAAGATCATTTTTAGTATTCATTTATTAATACTTTCAAACACTCATGGTCACTATAAGGCATCTATTGTGGGGAGCAACTGGGAGCAACTCGGACTAGACTAAGTTACTGGAATTAAGACTTATTCTATGCATCTGCTCTCCCACAATATGGCTCTGGGAGAGGAGCAAACAGCTTCTACCCAGCTGCCTCTCACCAACTTGACAAGCTGCAGGAGCTGCTCCTGATTGGAGGAGAGCAGCGTACTCGGCGTGTGGGTAGCAGAGTTGGGATTGGCGGAAGAGGACTATAAAGGAGGAGAGAGACAACATGCACCAGGAACACCTGAGGAACATCTGAGCAGCCCCCGAGAGAGCCGGCCGGCGGTGTGCCGCTCCCCCGCGGAAGTGGGGAAAGTGGCAGGGGGAACTGCCCTTCCACGGAGGTGGAAGGGTCGGTAGCCAACCCGGGAAGAACCAGCAGCAAACCCGGGGAGGGCCGAGCAGACGAAAGAACAACGCAGGGTCCTGTGTGGTTCCTCCACGAAGAGGGGGAGCGACAATCTATGCTAGGAACTAGTTACTTAACTTGTAACATTTCCCTCTCTGATATTGTTTTCCTTTGCTTATTACTTTATAACAGTCTAGCAGGTATAATATACAGAAGTGGTTTATATTAACTCAAAAAATAAAAATTGTATCACTTGAAACCCACTGAGTACTATTGAGTTTTGTTATATTTACAAGGGAGTATAAAATAGTTTTGTTTTTTATGTCAATAATATCTTTATATTTTTCAAAATCATAGAGTTTTAATGTTAGAGGATCATGTTTCAGCTAAAAGCTAAAGTACTTTGGCAACTGCTTCTTATGTGGAGTTCATATATCCATGAAACTGAAGACATCGCTACTTGTGCATTTCCTTTATTATGTGGTAAGGTGACATTATTTGAATCCTTAAGAACTACAGATTGGCAAAACATTCTTTAAAGCACGATGACAAATTGTGAGGCAAGACTAGAATTATCGGGAAACTACCACTTTCACTCATTTGACTATTATTTATTAACATTACTGGGAGGGAGGAAAAATAAAGACATTTTCTTTAATGAAAATGTTTGCAATCTGGTAACTTTAAGAATTTCATCCTGTAAATCAATAGAAAAAGTTGTCCACATAATAAACAGATCTTGTTTTCATTTTGATTTTATGATTTCCATTAGAGAAACGTTTTTAAACATGAACTCAAATTACCCTTTGCCTGTATTTTCTACTTTTTTCTGTTGGCTTCTGCTGTTGTGTCTTCTTCAAGCATTTTCTCAGAGAAAATGAGAAAAGGCCCTACATACAGTGAATTCATTATGTAAAATACTGAACTATCAATGATTCTAAGATGCACAGTCCTTAGCGTGAGTGTTCTTATGACTTTTGGGGTTATCTGTTGTTAGGGGTATAACAAGGGAGCTCCTCATAGGAGTCAATCTTAAGGGAAGAAGAATGTTGGAGAGGTGGGCTTGAGGCTGATGACAGCACAAATGCTTCTCTCTGGGTCCTGATGTGAAATTGTTCAGAATACCTGAGCGTGGAGAGGTGTGTATCCACTCACGGTGCAGTTGTGGAACTGTGTCAGGTGGATGTCCTATAAGAAACCTTAGGGTTAACTCTGGCCCACCTGGGACTACTTGGCAGGTATTCCTTTCACTGCTTCTCTTTTCCATCATTGCGGAACTTCAAGGAAAATCCTGGTGGAGTGTGGCATATCTGATGCCTGTGATTATGTGGTAAGAGGAAAGCAACATCTCTTCTCTTGAAATGGAGTGTGGGCAAACAGAGCAATATCAACCCCAAGGAAAGGTGGCTATGCCCCTCAGAAACCTGTCTCCTAAGGAATGCCATACTGGGGAAATAGCAATAGTTGGGCAGTCCAAACTCTGCTGTTCAAGCTTGTGGGGGGCTTATGTCATTGAAATGTTTTCCTTACAGAAACACTGCCTAAAAGAAAGGTTGCTGATGAGAGGCCAAGGCACTGAATGACATCTATGTCTCCACTTCCTTGGTATTTGCCTTCTAGTTTAGTGGACAAGGAATGTGGCGTGGTTACACAATATGAGAGCAAGACCCAAGTCCCTGCCCCTTATTCATTAGCTTTTAACATTGGACTCATAAAATCACTGACCCTTAGTTCTGCCAGAAAAATGAGAAGATTCCATCTAATTCATTCAAATAGCATTCACAGCTTCTGCAATGACTTTGTGTTCAGCTTTAATCTCAAAATATACTTTGTTATTTTAAAATTTTTAATTTTATTTGAGAGGCAGAGAGAGACAGACTGAGCTATTACTTTGAATTGCTGGTTCATTTCCCAAATTCCTGGGGCTGGACTGGACTAGGCTGAAACCAAGAGTTGACAACTCCACCTGCATCTCTTGCAAGGGGGGCAAAGACACAAGCATTTGAGCCATCACCTGCTAACTCCCAGAATGTGCATTGGCAGGAAGCTGGAATCATAAGATGGAGCTGAGACCTGAACCCAGCCGCTCTAATATGGGAAGTGGGCAGTCCAACTCCATGGCCAAAATTTACTTCAGTTGACGCCAGCTTATTAGCATCAGCAGAGCAGTCTGGGGAAAGGGTGGTAAGGACTGATGGTTTATGCTGGTTCTTCACATTGTTCTGTGGTTTGTAAATTCTCTACAGAATACTGAGAGCTACCCAATGAGAATATCTTACAGTGAAGCCTGGATTTCTAGTATTTTTTTCTTTCTTTGCAAAGCAACCTTAGGGTATTCCATTTGTTCTCTCTTGGCCACAGTTGAGAACCAATGAACTAAATTGATGCATTGAAAAGCTGTGTGCCACAATCAACATCAAAATACATTAATCTGACATTAGCTTTTGAGATATTACTGGGTTTAAAGTGTTGTATCTAATATGTGACACATATAATTGATCAATAACTTTTCTTCTATTTCTTAAGAAGGAATGACAAACTTCTCCAACAATCTGGAATTTTATTCCATCCATATACATGCATAGTAACAACATTTGTTGAGAAATTATTTCTATCAGAAGTAGAACATTATCTTTGTGATCACCAGGTGCAGTATTGCTACTCTTATATTTAAATAGATCTTATATATGAATTAAATTCATACTTGCAGCATTGAGTTTAGGGTTTCGATTTAGACTGTGCCTTTCAAAAGATAAAACTGATTAATACTACCTCATTACTTACAATACTGCTTCCAGTAATTTTGTTCATTCTTTATAAAGTATTGCATTTAACAGCAAAGGTTTAAAAATTGAGACAGAGCTGCATCAGCGAAAGAAAATACAAGTACTATACAAGAAAAAAATTGCCATCTTCATTTAACATACATGATTAAGATTAAGAAAATGGACAGAAACATACAGCTACATACAAATGCAAAGCCTAATGACTAAGAGACTGTATCTGCTAAAATATAAAGTGCAAACGGAGCCTGATTATCCAAGAATTGACATCTTAAGGCGAACTTACAGCATGTGTATTTAGAACATCTTTGCAAGTTATATTTTAGCATATACATACATCTGCAACAGCATATAATAAAAAATCAAGATACACAAGTGCTTTTGAAGCTATTTCTAAAATGCTTTTCTGTATCGTTTGTGACTATTTTCTTTAAAAGCTACTATACAGTGCAAACCATATGTGCTACACAATAACTATACAATAACATTACAAATGACTTTAATATAAAGTTTTTAAATAAAAAATAACATAACCACAGCTATGAATACTGCTGGTAAAATAAATTAATTTCTTTTTGAAAATGGCACCAATAATACACCTTACTAATGGACTGTAATGAAATTACACCTTAAGTCTTCAACTCAGTCTTAATGAATTGTCTCCTGATTGCCCAGATGTAATTCCAATAGCTTTTTCTGTTTTCTGTTTTTATTTTTCTGGACTGGTTAGAACAACATACTAAACACTGGTACCAAAGGTGACTGATGTTCATTTATTTAGGCAGTTCATTTGACATGTTCCGCTGCATGTGACGAGCAGTAAAACTTCTTGTGAGTTATAAAGTTTGAAAGGTTGTTGAACTGGATATCACAGAGCCGGCAGTACTTCCCACTGGTGGGAGCCTGGCTGGAGCCATTTACACCCTTTGCTAGGCTAGACAACTGTTCCTCTGCCGAGGGGATTCCTGGAGAGACATTCTCATTTGCAGCTAATGGGGTCTCCGAGATCCACGCTGGCGATTTTTGGCCGTCTTCATGCTGAGGGTTCTGGGAAATGTTCTCTTGCTGCGGGTTGGTGGCAGGTCTCTCCTCTTGTTTCAGGCCACCATTCACTATGACCATGCCTCTGTTTTTGGGCAACAATGGCAGAGAATCTTTCTTCTGCACAGCACACCCGTTGGAGGAAGCCTGGCCTTTTGGAGATTCGTTTTCCGTATTTGTGCTTTGCTCTATGTCAGTGTTATGGATGACAAGAGAACCGGAAATATAATCGCTTGGCTTGATGCCATAATATGGAGAAAGCTGGTCGGCTCCTTTTGCTTTCTTTATTGCTCCAGGGTAAAGGCATTGTGGAAGAAACAAATGTTTGTTTTCTTCTTTTGTCGCAATGAGCTGAGCGGCCTCACTGAAGACTTTCAGGCCCTGCAGGGTCGCTAAATGGGATGAAAATAAGTTGCCATTGGGGGAAGGCTGCTTCAGGTTCCCATTTTTCTCACATTTTATTATGCTTCTCTCGTAGCTGACATCAGGGCTGTTTCGTTCACTCTCTGGGTTCGGAAACACTTTGCCATCCAGTTGCCCCAAGTCAGTACGTTGGTGGGCCGTGACCGGGCAGAAATTCTGCTTGTGGGCCAGGTAGTTTTCTACCTTATTGAAGCTGATCTTACACACAGTGCACTCGTGATAGTCCAGTAGCCTTTTGGGCGACGTGGTTGTCCGCTCAGACTGGGATAAACACTTTTTGCTGAGATCTATGGGCACATCCATCTCTAGGCAGGAAACGCTGGAATGAGTAGTGTCACATTTGGAAACCGGAACACATTTGTTGATCGTCAGGGAAGTTTCCAAGTGTTTGGAGACAATGCCTGGAAAGATTTCACATCTTGGGTGGTAGCATTCTGCCAGCCCTTCGGCGGGTTCTTGAGTGGACGTACAGGGATTGCTGAGGTTGGCTACGTCGAGAAACCGCTGCTGGACCAGCGGAGGCCTTTGTTCCTGTTCGGGTAGGCACATCTCGTACATCTTCCTCCGCTTGCGTGTGCGCATGGTTCTCTGCATGGCAGGCACTTTGTTGGAAGCAGACCTCTTTAGCGGAGGGTCATGGCGGGTAGCACAGTAATACTGTTTGTGGACCATGTATGTTTCGTGCCGGCTGAAGGTAATGTTGCAAGCTTCACAGGTAGTCTTATTTGGGTCACTTTCCCCGTCTACTAAGGGGGGGACACTGGGATTTTTTACGTCAACAGGTTTGCCATTAATTTTATCATCATTGCCGTTGGAAGTGGAGAGCTTCTTCGCTTGACCAGAAAAGTCCTTGTCATGGCCCTTCCCATTTGGCCCAATTAAATCTAAAACGGAGGAGGAATTGATGCAGGATGTTTGGAGAAGGGGACTCTCAGGATCGGCAGAGTGGGCAGCTGGGTTCAGAAGGCTTATGGAGGTCTGGCCAGTGTTGGGACTCACAGCTTCAGGCATCTTTTCCGAAACGCCAGGGAACTCTGGGGACTTGGCCATCTGCTGCCATCGGCTGCTACAATAATGTTTTTTGTGTACCAGATAATTATCCAAATTATTGAATGTTATGTTACACTCAAAACAAGTAGCTCCTTTAGGCATCAGGGGGCTATAAATTACAGGAGGGTAGCTACTGCTTCCATGCCTCAGTCGCCGATGTACCAGTTCAGACATCTTGGCTAAGATCTCTGAAGCTTGGGGGACCACTGTGATATCTTGGGGGAAAGCAAACTGAGATAGGAAAGGACCCACAGGGAAAGAAGGCCCAATAGTGGGCTGAACTGGAGATGAGGCAAGTCTTGGGCTTGAGGGCTCAGACTTTATTTTCGTGTAAGAAAAGCTTTGTTTATTTGTCGTAGGCTGCACCTCTGGTCTCTGGTTAGTGAGGAAGAGTTGAGTCTTTTTCTCACACTTGTCCAGCTCCGTGTCAGAGCTTGCGTCTTTAGTCTGCATGGCCTTTTGGCTCTGGGGGAGCTCACTTCTAGCCAATAAATCTGTGGCAGGCTGTAAGCCGTCTTCGGTTCCACTTGGGGAGTGTTCCATGTCAGTTTCTCTGGGGAGTTTGCCACTAGGAACGTGGAGCTCCTGGTGCTGCAACAGCTCCCTCTGAGTCTGGAAGCCAAAGTGGCAGTGGCTACATCGGAAGGCAGCTTGAGTGAGATGGGAGAACAAATGTTGATGAAAGTTGATCACAGAATCAGCAGTGTAGCTACAGACGGTGCATTTTAGACTAGCACCGGGGGGAAGGAATTCTTCCATTTTCACTCCTGGGGAGACACACAAAATAAGAACACTGAGAACCACATGTGTTGGCTTTCTAATGGTAAGAATCTTTACTCATGACCTAATGTCTTCAATACAAAAGGAATGGAGTGAAATCTTTCAGAATTTCCTTTGTGATATTAATTTTTTTCCATGAAGAGGTTTGGTCATATGTGATCATAGTAAGAATGCTTTATACTTTCTAATATAATGGCATGAGCATAATAGCATCAAAAGTCTCATTGGCATTACCTACAGTATACAAGTGAGAAAATAAATTTGAGGAGGCTAAAATAATGGATTATGATAAGAAAGTTATTAAGTGATGGAGCCATGCCTAAGTCTCAGATTTTATAATTTTTAAACCAATAACCTTCCTACTAATACACTTTGTTGTGCATTATCAAGAAGTGAGCATTCAATAAAGTACTATTAAAAACCTGTGTGCAAATCAACTCTAAGTACACTTATATGTAGTTTTTATTCAAAAGAATACAAGTAGGAACCATTTTATAAAATATTTCATAATATCCTAATTTATCTTTGGTATAAATCTAGAATTTTATTGGTTGATTTTGCTGAATATGGTTTATCTCTATCCAGGGCTGATATTTGGCTGGTAGATACCAGTGTACTACAAAAGTCATTTCAGACTGGCATCCATGCTCATTGATCATGGTTTTTAGTCACTTATTAAATATTTTTGAAGCTCACCAATGACTATGGCATTTAAGTTGTCACAAAAGTCAACTCTGGTTCCATTTGTTAGCATTCAGTCAAATCAGGCTTGGCTCATCTCTCTGTACTCTACACTAAAATGAGAATTGCCTTTTATATTTATAAGCTGAAAACATGGCAGAGGTATTCAGTCATGTTGTGACAAAAGGGGACTTCCCATCTGTCTCCTTCTCTCTTAACCAACCCAACACTCATTTTCCCAGTTAGCTAACAGGACCTCTCTCTCTCTGTCTCCAGTCTTTTTGTCTTGTGCATGACATTACTCACCATCTGAGACAACCAAGTTGTTTCTGCTTCCCCTGCTTTATCCCCTATGAAAGACAGCTCATTTTTAGCAAAAGGGGAGTGGATGAGTAGAAAGGAAATTACCTCCTCTATTAGGTTAAGAAACAAAAAATTTTACTAAAGCATTGGAAGTTGGAAACAGTTTTCAAAACCTCAACATCTATTTCAGTTTTTAAATTGTTTAACCCAGGGGCCGGCACTGAAGTTAGTAGGCTAAGCCTCTGCCTGTGGCACCGGTATCCCATATGGACACTGGTTCTAGTCCCAGATGCTCAACTTCCAATCCAGCTCCCTGCTAATGTACTTGGGAAAGCAATGGAAGATTGCCCAAGTGCTTGGGCCCTGCACCCACATGGGAGATCCAAAAGGAGCTCCTGGCTCCTGGCTTCCAATTGGCCCAGCTCCTGCCGTTGGGGCCATTTGGGGAGTGAGCCAGCAGATGGGAGAACTTTCTCTTTGTCTCTCCCTCTCTCTGTATGTAACTTTACTTCTCAAATAATTAAATAAAGTCTTTAAGAAAAAATAAATTGTTTAATCCAGTCAAGAAAAACTAAGGAACTCATCCAGAGGTGTTACAATTTTTGTATTATTGATATTGAAGAAATCTGATTGCTAAGCCCTGGCTTGCTCTATCCAAGAATGTACCTAAAATATTTAAAGTTAATATTACTCTGTACATTGGACTAACTTTAATTTTTTTCGGAATTGTTATAAGATGGAAACTAACAACACTGGGCATACAATTCCATAATAAATGGGGATAGATGCCACCTTGCTATTAAGATAGGGCTCAAAAAATAAATGTTTGTGATTTTCAGCCTAGTTTTTCTTAAGGAATTTTTGACTATATTACTAAAAGTAGTTTTATGTAATTAAAATCAACTAAGATATTATGATGCACACTGTGGAAGTCAAGACAATTTTCTAGATCCATATTTGAAGGTTAATTTCCCAGAAGTGTGATTTTAATTGGATCTATGAAAATAACAGCTTTATTTCATACAGCAAATACTTATTTTTATGCACCTACTATTTCTTCTCTACCATATGGGAAACACTATAGTTAGTTTCAAAAGATCACTTTACACTTAAAGTAATGAATATTAATGACAATATACAAAAAGAAATGAGACTTTCTTTCAAAAATGATGCTGTTTTCCCTCAGTTGAAAACAAAGGAATTGAGCATTATAGATCTTAGAAAACACTCCAGAACCAAGCCCTTTGCATAAAATATGCAAGATATATAACATTGGTTGGTCCATGTTTGAGTCTGATTTTATAGACACGGATGTATATATGTATAAAAGTACTTCAAAACAATTTTTGGATAAATGGAATTAAAATATTTGAAATCCATAGAGTTTTGGTCATAATATGCATTTTGATGAACTGTTTGAAGATGGTTCATATGTATGGATTTCAAATCCTTTTTTTTTTGGGGGGGGGGTTCTAAAATAAACTTATCCTTTAATGTACTTTACCACTTTACCCGAAAAGTCTTCAGGTACTCTCTTACATATGTATTCATATATAGAAAATAGAGTCTCCTAAAGCAAGAGAAGAAACAGAAGAGGCCCTTACCACTGTGCGAATTCAGGTGCATTTCTAGAGCTCGGGCATTTGAAAAGCTCTTGGTGCATTGCGGAAAGGGGCACAGGCTGGATATCTGATGAGCACTGTCCTCACTTTCTTCTGCCACTGGAGCAGCTTCCCTCTGTCTCCCACTGCAATAGTACATCAAATGGGCTTGCAGATTCCGCTCACTCCGATACCAGATGCCACATGACTTGCAAGGGAATATATCCTCTGCAGGCAAAAACACAGACACATTAGATGCTATTCATACGAAGCCAACCATGGGCAAAGTAGCATTTAGTTCAGCTGCCTCACAGCCTGCTCTCAGGTTCTGAATTATGGAGTCAGAAAGTGTTGAGTGCTGGTCTTTTAAAGCAATGCTACACTGTGCAATTTAACTTCCCATGGATTCTTTAGAAAGTCATTCTATATGAGACTTTAGCATTAAAACCACAAAATTAAATATAATTTATTTTAACTTATATTTATGTCTGAAAAATATGCATTTATAGAAAGGGATTTAAACAGGTTTATATGACTGGCTGGAAGGTAAGGATGTAATGGCTAGACTAAAGTCAGTGCTGATGTCAATCACTGTCATTATTTTTTGGTGTCATAAGTTAATTACAAAGTGACTATGGTGTGCCAGACTCTATGTTGGCTTGGGTTGGGTGTGAAATAATTGGCCCAGCTATTGGAAAGACCAAATAGTTGATATTAATGAAGCATTGGTCCTCTGGGATTGATGAACTAGTGATCAGATGATCATACTATGGCCTGCTGACTGCCCTGATGGAAGAATCGGTGTGTGCTGCGGTAAGGGGTAGAGATGCTTACAGGGCTGGTGGGCTTAGAGAAGGGCTTCCAGTGGTGATGAAGAGAGAGGGGATGCCTGAACTGAGGTGTGACAGGTGGCATTAAGCCAGTCTGGGGCAGAGACTGACCAAGGGGACAGCCCAGGGGTATTCGCAGGAGGGTGAGAGGGGCATTGGGTGAAGGTTGGGAGGCTTTCATGTGATGGGGGTGATGAGGATGATGGGGCTGGGAGAAAAAGGGTTGTGGTAGATAGGGTTGGACTATGAAAGACCTTACCTCGCTTAAGAAACTGAGATTTTCTTGTCTCAATGTTTATGGAGAATCACTGCATCATTTAAACAAGAGACCAGCAGAAGCAGATACAGAATCAAGGTAATAAATTTAGAAGACTTTTGACTATAAGGAATCAATTGTAGTAATGTAAGTGAAATATGACAAGGTTTGATTCATCACCCATAGTCACTCATATTGATTAAGTCATGCTGTGATGAATAATTTAATTCTTATGTCTTCACTCATGGAAAATTTCCTTGTGTATGGGTTTTTGTTTTCCCTCATCCATTTAAAGGTGGGAAAACTAGATTTGAGTAACTTGCCCATATAAGTAGTTAAATGGGGGTTGGAATCTGGTCATAAGCAGTCTTTCCTAATGCCTCAATAGCAAGAGTGGCAGAGATGAAGAAAAATTATAGTGAAGAGGCAGAACTGACCAAGAGAGGTGACCAGCACTTTGCAATTAGATGCTAGAGCAGATGGATAAAGTCGCATTTGGTGCCTAGGCTTCTGGACAGTGTTTCTGTGTGTCATGGTTTCATTCGTCTACACAGGGAACAGAGAGAACCGAGGGGTGATGCCTCAGGCTTGGGCTCATCCAGGGTGATCAAAGCCAATACTGTAATTCTGTGGAGAAGGAAGGCACCATCCAGAGGGTGGCAGCACTGTAAAGTGGGACAAAGGCAGGAAAACAGGGCCTGTGGTCAGGTCACATTAGATAGGTGGGATTTGCTGTTTCTGTATGAAATGCAGAGGGACAGGGGAAAGTGGCTGCAGAGGTGAGATGCTCTGCAGAGGTAGCTTGTGAACGGTTAAGCCCCGCTACTTAGATGACACTGGGAGCTCGTGTAAAAGGACATGAAGAGAAACCCAGGAACCAAATCTAGTGAGTGGGAAGTAAAGGCAACAAGTTCAAGACAGTTTTAAAAGGGGAGGGTTGCGGGTGGGAGGGAAGTTATGGGGGGGGGGAGCCATTGTAATCCATAAGCTGTACTTTGGAAATTTATATTCATTAAATAAAAGTTAAAAAAATTTTAAAAAAGTCAAAAAAAAACTGTACCTATGAAATACATGAAATCTGTTCTCTTTATATTAATAAAATTAACAAAAATTAAATTATCAAATAACCTTAAAAAAAATTTCTGATGCATACACTATGACTGTCTATTATCTTCCTACCAAGTTAATTACATTTATGGTATTCACAAGGCTATGCAGTTTAGTAAAGTGTCCATTTCAGCAGGAAGAGTTTACTGGTCAGTTTCAGATTGAAAGCAAAATTCTATCCATCTATGCTGAACTCCTCGAAGTTAATCACTGTATTGCTGCATAAAGCAAACAGGGTATACCCTCAAATGTAATCAGCAGTCATAAACTGCAACTCTATAACAATACACGGAACTCCTGGAGTTCTTCATAATAAAATCCTTTGGCCTGAAATTCAAGTTAGGCCCATGTTATTTCAACTTATCACTGGAATCACAGTAAAGATTCAATGAAGAAAATAGCTACAGTTACATTAAGGAAATCCAATAACATTAGCTTATATTATATTAGAATTACTTGATCCACTGGTTGAATACATAGTAATTTTCAGAATCTCCTCAGAATTCCTTTAAAGGAAGCTGTTACAGCAAGAAAATAATTATTGTTGAATATTTTAATGACTTTAATATCAAAACACCGTTGTTATATTTAGGCTTCTCCCCTGCATCTTTCTGAGGTCCAGGAATTGTGAGGGACATTTTGACCAAACATGATTCTTGCTTACTTACTAACTAAAGAATCTATTCTCCCATGACAATGAGGCTGCTGCTCTATTTTCTCAGCATTATAGGAGAGCAGATCTATATGGAACGCAGCTCTTGGGATCCCTAGACCATTTATTGTCTCTCAAATAAAGTGTCCTTGTGTGTACAAGGAACAGAAACTATTTCAAGACTAACTTTAAAATAAAGTCACAAAGATAAATTTTCTGGGGCATATTTAAGAATTCTGCATATATTCTATGACTATATGTGCTTTCCTTTCTTTTCGCTCCTTTCTTCTTTGTTATTAGCAGAAGTCTTGATTTAGTAATGCTATACTTCCTTTTCATTAGCATGTCTCATCAAAATTTAATTTTATATTCTTTTTTTTTCAAGTTTTTTTACTCAATGGCCCTTAAAGGATACCAAAATCAATCCACTACAAAAGCTTCAGTGAAAGCCGCTGGGTTTCTCATAGTCCAGTGGCTTAAAGTATCGTTCATGCAGTTTAGAATGCCAGTGTGTGTGTGTGTGTGTGTGAGAGACATACAGACAGACAGACAGAGACAGAGAGACAGAGAGAAAAATTTAGGAATCCAAATTGAAATGACTGACTTTAAGTTTTCTTTCTATACTCCCATAAGCAGCAATCTTATACACACATATTTAAAGTTAGAGAAGATAAAACAAAGCTACAACACTAGAGAAGAAGGTCTGCCCCTGGTTGCCTGTCAGCAGTCATTTCCTCCCATAAATACCCATCACTGCTACAGAGCTGGGCTACAGCACCCGGCACTTACTATTGACAATAGCTGTAGGTAAAATAGAAGCCATGGCAGCTTGCTGAGGAAGCAGCTGAATTGAGTCCAGCAGGCGCGCTGGGTACATCCCTTCTGTGAGAGTCCTCTGGCTGGCAGCTTGTAGCCTGGAGTCAAAATCTACCACAAAGGCAATTAGCTCTTCACCCTCAGAGATGGCCTTCGTTGTCGTGCACCAAAGCTGACCCCCTAGTAAGAAGAAAAAAGAAAGAGAATGATAGAAATGACACAGAATGCTCAAGCCTGTTGTACGCGCCACTGATGTCAACAGTGCCTTCTCAGTTTGTTCATCAGTGTTTCGCTGGGTGGAGTGTTTGATCAAGGCAACAGCTGCGCTCCTCTTCTTGTCTATGTGGGAAACTACTCTTGTCACTCAATGAAGTGCTTAGTGACCAAGAAGAAGAGAAGACTAAGAACCAAGAAGAGGTCATATATGGAGAGATCACTGTCAACTGTTTGCCATCTGTGGGTTTCCTGAATCATGCACATGACTGTATGATACAGTGCCCAAAACCTGCAGTATAGGCTCTCAGCGGCACAGATGAATTTCAGGTGAGCTTTGCAGGTGCTTTTTCTGTATCCTGGTTCACTATTTATTTATTTATTTGAAAGGCAGAGCAACAGCAGGAGAGATATTTTCCATTTGCAGTTTCACTCCCTAGATGCACACAATAGCCAGGGCTAGGCTAGGCCAAAGCCAGGAGCCAGGAGCCACCAATGGGTGATAGGTACTCACAAACTAGAGCTACCATTTTCTACCTTCCAAGGTGCCCGTCCAGGAAGCTGGACTGCAAGTGGAGGCCCTCTATCCCAAATACCCCAATTTGGAATGTGGGCATCTCCACTCATGGCTCAACTCTGCCACACTGCCTGCCACTCTTCCTGTACCTCAAGGAACAAGATATTCTTCCTTCTGTCTCTTTCAACCTCCTTACCTTTTTCTCTCTCCTTCCTTTCCTAACCCATGTGACTGTCTCAACACCAGATATCTCAGACTATAAAACAAGTCAAAACAAAAAGGTTCCTAAAATGTAGGAAGTTAAAATGAAATTCCAGGTTGTTTTACTCTCCCTCCCCATGTCTGCTGCCTTTTTAAATTTTTTTTTAATTTTCACAGAATGATCTTTACATGTATAATATTCTCTATAATGTAGCTTCTTTATCTCCATTTACCCTGATTGAACTTCCTGAAAAGAAGATATGCCAAAGATCCTTTTCAAAAAGGCTTATTTAAATAAAGATTTGTTTAAATGAAAGGAACCCTTTCTTCAAACACTAAGATACACTCTGGCTCTGCACTTCAAATGATCATGTGTGGTGCATTAAAAAGAAAAATTAACTATGCAAGTACATCTTCTAATGTATTGGAATGTGATAGTGAATGCTCATTTATTTAACATGTTTAGACAGGCAAAGCACTTATATTTTGTTATCTACACTCTCAGGCCTAGATATGTATCCTATACAGTTATTTCTGAAATAATGTGGCATAGTTGATATGTTATAAAGCCTTTTTTATGTGTATACATTGTAAGGCTGTATATTATACTCATTAAGCAAGCAAAAATTGTACCCATATTGATAAGTAATATTGCTCTGTTTATCTTTCAGCATAACTGTCTTTTCAACTGCACTTCATTTTTTCCATCCTTAGAGATCACGGATTTTAAACAACTTGTGGTAAAAATCTGGTGGAAAAGATAACAAGAGCATATGATATGGCAGAATTGTACAGAAGAATCAGGACATTGTTTTAGAGGAACCATGGGCAATTCATTAAACCAGCTGATTACGTTTTAAAGGTATGCAAACAAAACACAATTCATGAGAGCACATATTTGTGAGCAAATAAAACTAAGATTACAGACTTCAAATTTGTGAGAAAGTTTCAAAGTTTCAAATGCACAAATATACTGAAATCCTTTTCTTTCCATGCTGACAATGATTATCTAAAAGTATGCACATTTCCCACAGCTGAGTATGACAGATTCACTCTGGCTTTGACTCATGTGTTTTTAAATAATAGCAACGAAGCTGTGTCACTGTGGGCTCACTTGGGAATCACGGTGTGAGTGGTGCTACCTCAGTGGAAGCCATCTTCTCCCTGGAAGGCTTCTAGGCCTTTTCACCTGCTTTGCCTCCACCGATGTGCACACAGGGACACACCGCTTACAGTGTAGACAAGGTGGTCGTTTCAGCACCTTGTCTGTCCTCTGGGATACAGTGTATTAGGTGAGTCCGTGTAATCAGGAGGTGATGAGGGCAAAGCAGAAACCCCAATTCAGGTGTCATTCATAGCAATGTCTATCCAAGTCACTGGATTTTAGTGATATAATTTACATGACTGCTATACCCAGGTATGAGTAACTTTCACCAAAGTTAGGAAAGGGTTTAGACCCAGGTACCTAGGAGAAATAGAGATTATAAAGAAGTTCCCCCTCAGAGATAATCTTTATCCCTGCAGTGAACTAAGTAGCAGCATATGACTCAGAGTAATTGTGCTCAAATTTTGAACCAAATAATCCAATGAATAAACACATAAACTCAAAAATATTGAGTACAAATAAAAGTGAACAAAAAATCACTTTCCTATAATGCTAATACAGATCTGTGTTTCCAGACATACCCAATAATGTTTGCTTCATACTTTTACTTCTTTATCATTTAATCTTATTTTACGGTTTAATCAGAATGTATTTAAAAGGCTGAATTAGTCTAAAAATATGCTGGATAGAGTTGATAAGGAGTTCAATTATCTTAGGATTTAATCATCTTTCAAATAAGTCATCCATTCATCAGCTATTCAATGAACTCTCCACTGTGTATCCGGCTGGATGCAACTGTTTCACCCCTATGGCTTCACACACAAGTATACAATTAGGACGCAAACATATGACAAATATATTACAATACCACATTAATGTGTCATCCCCTAGAGACACATTAGGGGTGATGTGAGAGGAGAAACTGGCACTTTGTGGGGAGTTGGACAAGCCATTTATTTCATTGGCTCAGGAAGAATAAATGGAGGCAAAATAACAAAATTATGCACAGGAGGGACCTGGCAGGCACATCGTCATTGTTTGGGAAATAAGCATGTGTGTAAGTACAGCAAACCTGGAGTTTTGGGGTGTGTTAGGGGCAGTGGTATACTGGAGTCAGCCTGTTTGTGTCAGGAGTGTGGTATGTTAGTTATGTTTTCAGGAATTTTGTGTGCTACTTGATATTATACTGGTGGCTTGAGGTCACCTATGGTGAGAGTATATGGTATTTGTCATAGAAACAAAAAAAATTAAAGCAGGATGAGAGTTTTGAATGCAACATAAAAACAAATGTTTTTGGCTTATGGTTGGGAGACACTATGTATTTATTTGAATGAATGAATACATTTTTGACATGGTTTTCACCTCACTCTGCTCTGGAATAGACAGTAAATTGAATGGGTAAGAAATGTCACATGACAGCCATTAGGAGGCTACTGCACTAAGATAACTGTAAGAAGTATAAATTATGAGGGAGAAAAGAGGCAGATTCCAGAGGCAGGGCTGAGAGAAGGCTGGCTGCTTTCATGGCAACAGTAAGAGAAAGGAAGCTATTGAAATGACACAAAGGCTTCTGGCTGGGGAACCATGTGGTGGCAATGCCATTAACTAGCAAATACAGCTAGGTATTAATAGTTGGGATTGTACAGACATCAAACATGGACAATTACTATCAATTAGGAGATCTTCTCTTGTCCTGGTAGGGTATGTGGCTATCTATTTTAATTTTGTCAATTAGTCTATGAACTACTATACTCTACTTCAGTTTCAAGTGGAGAAAACCAAAGCTTGGAGAGGTTAACTAACTTTCCCAGAGCGGCACATATGGCCAGTGGCAGCACCATGACTTAGACTTTAGTCTGTCCATCGCCAAAGTCCGAGAGAGAGAGAGAGAGAGAGAGAGAGATGTATGTGCCTACATGGAAATAATGAGTTCTGTTTTGAAAATGTAAAGTTTGAGGTATCTGAGTCTGTGTGAATGTATCTTGTAGGCAACTAGGATTTGAAGATGTATGGGCTGGAGGAAGAAGCATATGGACATCGTCAGCACATTCTAAATGACTGTGGCTGATGTTTGCATTGATGCAGTAACCCAGGGAGAGTATAAAATGGAAGGAGGAGGAACAAAGGCTGAAACTAGGGTTCTCTCAATACTTAGGATATGAGCAGAGAAAAATGTGGCCGTTAAAGAGACAAGAGGCAGAATTTGGCCTAGTGCTTAAGGCGATTATGTACCACATGAGAGTGCCTGAGTTTGACTCTGTCTCTGGGTTTCAAGTCCAGCTTCCTGCTAATGCAGACCATGGGAGACAGTGATCATTGTCAAGTGACTGGATTCCTGCAACCCACGTGGGGGATAAAATTGAGTTCCTGGATCCCAGCTTCAGCCTGGCCAAGCACTGGCTATTGTGGGCATCTGGGATGTGAACCACTAGATGGGAGCTCTCTCTGTCTCTCTGTTTCCATCTCCAATAATAATAATAATAATAACAACAACAGAGAGCATATATCTGGATATATTTGGAAACTAAGGAGAACATTCAAAAGAATGGCACCAACATAATAAAAGATTAGATCTTTGAAAACTGGTTGGCTGAGTTTTCTACATGGTGAATTGAGAATATACGACTTGAAGGAATCATTTGCATGGAGAGATATTTAATGTATTGGGAACATAATTTCAATTACTGGCTGAATAAATTTTTGAGAGATGTGATTGCGAGTGGGAGATATAACCCCTTGTGGAGGAAGTATGGGCAACAGAACCAGACTGCTGGGTGCAAATCTGTCTCTGCCACTTGGGGAACCGTGTGACTTGGATTTTGTCACATAAACATTCTACCCATCAGTTTGCTCACCCTTGAAAATGGGGATGATGATAAATACTATTGAGCTCACAGTATTATTATAAGGATTAAATGAGTAATATATGTAAAAGCTTAAGAGTAGCACCTGACATGTAATAAGTGTTATATAATTGTTAACCATTATCCTCTGGCTTTAGTCTTGTTGGCGCTATTATTCTCATTTTTCATTGCCCTGCTAAATCCAAGAGGGAAGAATTCTTACTGGAAAGAAAAGACAAACCTACGAATTCAAGGAACAAATGCATGCATGCTTCACTGGAGGCAGCTAATGCATTTCAGAAAAACCAGTCTAAGGCTGTGTGACTTTGTGAATTACATGCTGCATCTTGGTCAATTAGAAATAATTTCTAGCAATATTTGTAGGTCTGAGAAGGCAAGGAAACCAGTTTCCTACTCTACTGGTTTTAGGGCTAGAGTAAATATCTCCAACTTGAATTTACAAGGCTATGGCAGTTAGGCTACTCATCTTGATTAAGAAGCAATTTGAGTGCACGAGCTCATGAAAACGCTAAGTCATACTGATATTCAGCATCAAGTGTTCTTAAGTTCAAACAAACCACGGGGTACTATGTGTAGCTTTAAAATCAAAGCATCATTTTCCTCCCAGAATGAAAGTAACTGTTGGTGAGGATGCATAGAAATTTGAACCTTTGTGTGTTTTAAAGGGAATATAAAAATTATTAAAAATACAATTATGTATGATTCAGAAATTCCACTTCTGGTTTAATGCTCAGTGGAACCAGAAACAGGATCTCAAAGAAATTTTTTAACACCTGGGTTTGCAACAGAATTTTTTAACAATGACTAAAACATGGACGTTACCCAAGTGTACACAGATGAATAGCATATACGTAAAATGGAAATTTTACCCACTTATAAAAGAAAGGAATTCTGACACATGCTGTCACATAGATGAACTTTTAGAATATTATAAGCCAGTCACAAAAGGACAAATAGGGGCCAGTGCTGTGGTATAGCAGGTAAAGCTGCCACCTGCCACGCTGGCATCCCATATGTGCACCGGTTGAAGTCCTGGCTATTCCACTTCCAATCCAGTTCCCTGCAATAGCCTAAGAAAAGCAGTAGAAGATGGGCCATATGGGAGACCTGGATGAAGCTCCTGGCTCCTGGCTTTGGCCTGGCCCAGCCCTGGCTGTTGTAGCCAACTGGCGAGTTTTTTCCTCTCTTTCAGTCTCTCCCCTTCTCTCTCTGTAACCCTGACTTTCAAGTAAGTAAGTAAATAAGTAAATAAGTCTGTCTTTTTTTTTTTTAAAAAAAGGACAAGGAGTATATGTTTTCATTTATATGAAGTACTTAGGATTTTCCAAATTATGAAGACAGAAAGCAGAATGGTAGTTACCAGCTGGGAGAAGGGGGAATAGAGTTTCAAATTTTTGAAGAATTCTGGAGGTGGATGGTGGTGATGGTTGTACAAAAATGTGACTGCTACTGGACTGGACACTTCCAAACTATTAAGACAGCACATTTTATGTTTTGTAGCTTTTCCTGCACCTTAACAAATTAAAAATCCTTTATGAATCTAGGACATTTGACTAAATTTTAATAACTAAGAATAGTAACATAATTTTAATGAATGCTTTTCATATGAGCTGTTTATTAAAAAAAAAAAAAAAACAAGATCTTCTCCCTTTTTAGTTTTCTTAGAAAAACTATATTAACAAACTACTGGTTAAAAGCCAGGTGCCCAGTGAAATAAAGTTGCTGCCGAGATGTAGTTAACTTTACTCGACCATATTCACTGTCTTTGTTTGATTGAATATTGAATGTTTTTATATACCTGAAAATTTTTGAGTGATTTAGTTCCTGATTACTTTGTTGATTTGGATATCTGCCTGTGTTTCCAATGCCAGCATGTACCTGTTTAACTTTCCATGGAGATTAAATTTAAGGAATCTAAACAGATGTTTTCTATGGTTTTCAAATGCAATAGCATGCTTTTATGCCCCTAGATTTAAATCAACTGGATATTCAATATACTGATTCACACTAAGGTATAGTGATATGAAAAAAAATGTAAAAGTGCTAAGTGCATATATGACAATATAACATATACTTAATAGATAAAATTCTTACTACTTTCTCTGTACTGCCATTGAAGAATAAATGATCTTGTTTTAAGGAATTACATATCAATAATGAAGCATAGCTTCTCCAGAAATCATTGAAAATTTATTTGACCTCATAGCAAAGACAAACTGGAGATAGCACTTGACTGGTGGGTAAGAAAGTTTAATTTTAGTCCTCACTTGATTATGAGTTACTGTGTGATCTTGGAAAATTGCTTTTCCTACATCATATCATATGACAGCCTTAGATTAGATACCCTCTCAGGGCTGGGGAAAGTTTTTTCAGCAAGGTCCATTTGGGTATTTATAACATCATCTGCAGGCCACACAAAACTATCAACTTAAAAATGAATCTGCTGTAGATTTACTGAATTTCAGGTTCTGCCTGCCTTTGCCTTAGTAGAGCCAGACCAATGATTTCCTATGCTGTAGCAAGTCTAAATGATCATCATCTAGTTGTCAAAGTTTTTATGCCTCTGTGACCAACAGTTATAAACACACATCTATTAAGTGGTTACAATACTAATCAACATACATCTAATTAAGGGGTCATCCACTTGAACTGCACTTAGGGCTTTGCATAAATTATCTTATTGATTTCTTCCAAGAAAGCAGGGGGGTGGCTTTCATTCATCCCATTTTACTGTGAGATCGTAAAGTCTGACGTTAAGTGGTTCTTTAAGGTCGCACAGCTTAAGGGGCTTGGAAGAAGAGAATGAGATATGGGAAACCGAATCTGAACAAGGCAGTATGGCTCTGGGTTTTATATGAAAAACCAGATGTTTCACGATACAGCGCCATCTGGTGTTCACTATGTAACTCCATTGATTGCACCTTGATCGTTTGAATAATTAGCACAATTCTCTCTCCGAGGCAGGTACCGGAGTTCACTCTATGAAATTGCACGAGGTAGATTCTGCAGTAACTATACACAGCTGTAAATGCAGAGCTACAACCTGGAGAATAATGTCTGTAGTATTTGTGATCTAGAAGTATCTTCAGGCTATCGTCTGACATGGTAAATATCTCATTAAAATGGCTAACATTTAGAAAGCACTTACTGTGTGCCAGCCACTGTACTAACAATTCCACATATATTAAACTCATTTATTATTAGTAAGTACAAATATAACATTTCCCCAACTTCTTATGTTAATTCCAAGTGGAGCTGGGCACCAAAAGGAGCATCAAGGTTGTACACTAAACATAGAACGCTAACTGGCTGCACTGTACATGGGCAGCTCTGAATCAACACTGATTTAGACCCTACCCCAGTCAAATCAGAGTCTCTTGGAATGAACTTTGAGTGTCTTTATTTTTTAGAAGCTCCCCCAGAACTCTTAAGTTTCCAGCATCAAGAGTCACTGGCATAGACATGCACCATCCTAGGTTTGCAGGGCATAGAATGAATGGGGCTCTCTGAACCAAGTCTCTTGACGATGAAACATTTCATAAAACTATTCAGACAATTCTGTGTAGAAGATGTGCATTTTGAAACTTGGAAAGTAACAACTGAAAAACGGCTTTGAATGTTCCTTTTTCTCTAATATATGAAGAATGTGGAAAAGAGGAGTCGGAAGCCTGAAAACAGTTGGTAAACAAGGCTGTAATGACCTTGCATCTTCTTCCAACTGGATAGTCAGTCAGAATACAATAATGTATAAATTAATTTGATTTTATAATGTTTACTTCTTTATTATTTTGAAGGCATATAACATATTATTAGGAATGATCAATAATATTTCATCTCCCACCCCCAACTACACCCCCACCCTGTAGAAAGATCATGTTGTGCAAACCAGAGCAAAAAATCACATTCTCATTGCATGGGCATGAAATCTTTATCAAATGACATCAGGCACTGAAGCAGCTATCTGATACCTGCCTCGCTTCCACCAAATGGAAAGGTTATTTTAGGCCTCTCACTTTGTCTGTCTCTGATGCTGCACACACAGTTACCCTCCTAAATCTCCATACTCACATCCCACTCCCTTCCCAAATAAAGGACAGATACATGCAAGGTTCCATAAAAAGCAATAACTACTAAGGTCTTGACGTTCTTGAAAAACCATGTACTTGCTGTTCTAAGAGATGTTTATGATCAATGTTCTTGTACAACCAGATATGGTTCCTAACAGGAAGCTTATAAATTTTTCTCATAATTGCTGTCAAAACTGCAGTGAAGTGTACTACAAGTTTTGATAATAAAGAATAAAGTCACAGTTCGAACTCCATTATATTTTGGAAATTCATGCTCCTCTGACGAGAGGCAGTGGCCTTAAATATCTCCCATCCTGCCAAATTTTTCACTTGCACTTTTTATTATTTATGAAATCAGTGTCTGCACAATGTCATGCAGAACTCTGCTGATAAACTCTAATTAAGATTAAGACAGGCCTTTTGGAAAGGATCCCATCATTAGCAAACACGATAAACACAAAAATACTCCCTACTTGTCAACCAGGAGCAATTCAGTAACCTAACAGTATTATCTGTTGCTAGGTTACAGAGCTGACAAAGCTTCAATTATATTGTTCGACCATACCTATAGAGTTGTGTATAAGCAAAATGTATCCAGAATAAAAGCATTTAACTTCGTCCATGCTATCTGCAATTCATGGCTTCTTACAATGGTAAAAATCAGGTTAATAATTACATAGCACGCTGAAAAATCGTTTCCATGTGTTATGTCTGTACATGCTTCTTTCTAATTTATCTGTGTGATTGATAGATGCTTGCTTTGTAAAAATAAGGAAATGCAAGCAATGTGAAGCTGTAAACCTCTAGCACATCTACGTGGGCTCATCAAGATACAGACCCAAGCTTACCATGAAAATATACGGCAAAATGAGCCAATTAAATCTCATTCAGACTTTGCACTACTATTCCTCAATATACAGAAGGGTAAGGAGCCTCACGCAGATAGATGGGGATACCAGTGTGAAACTTTAAGCTAAAAAAATTTTAGAAAGCCCATATACTCTTCACCTAAGAATACCAAAGAAGACAGATGGTTTAAAAGAGTAATTTATTCTATTGTATTTTCTGAAGATATTTTTAAAGTTTAAATTAGTAACTTTTACTGCACAGCATTAAGCCATTATGTCTTGATTCTTTTTTAAACTGGGGACTCTAGGGAGAAGGAAATCAATACAGCAGTTTCCAAAATACAGACCGGTGACAGGGAGGAAAACAAAGAAAATAAGCCACCTGTGTGAAAAGAGACGTCCTGAACCAGATCCTTGAGATTATTTTATCGTGAGTGACTTTTCGTGGTTTTCATAGAAAACTGCAGAAGAAGTAATTAGGTTTATCTGAACCTACTGAAAAGGGGAATAGTTATTTGTCATTAATGTCTTTTATTTTTACTGAATGATTAGAAAATACCACAAGATGCCTCTTTCTGAAATTTAATTTTTAATAACTCGGAGACTACTGGTCAAAATCATTCTCTAAATGCTAAATAACTGTCCCATTTACACACTGGAGGCGTTACTGCCTGGATCGCAGGGTGTAGACATTTACATAGGACATATATCTATATGTGGCCACATTGCTTAATACGAATTTTATAATGAATTCAAATCCAATACTGTTGAAATTCTTGACAGTGGAGTAGTGCAAGGAATAGAACTTATAAATTATGGGTGCCCCTTCTTTGAAAACCGCTTTGGAGGTTTCTTTGTGCATTGGCAAATACAGTAGGAATATGAGGTATTGTGTGGATCCTCCTGCACAGCACCTGATAAAAGAATAAAGAGCTGTGACATATTCTTAAAACAATAGAGGAATTAAAGGGAAACAATGGGCCAGCTGCTTCATTAATACAATCAAAAGGGAGCCCAGCACAGAGGAGTCCAGATAATTAAGCACTACTCGTTTAGCCCTCCTTTCTATAATAAAATTGCTTAAAAATGTATTAACTACTTCATAGTTGTTAGATAGATCTATGCACTTGTTTATTTAGAGTTGATTAATGCCTTTTTTCCGTATGCAGGGACATGCCAACTCATAGTTTACAACACTTTTTGAATAAAATAGAGTAAGAATAATTGATAAAGATCTACACAATGCACAGTAATAAATCAAAAGCATTTTGCAAAAGGTCTTTCCTGTTTTGAAATAATCTTTAACATTTTTCATTTGTGCTATGTAGGCAATGCAGGGCCTTTTGGGCCACTCAAGCTTCCCATGCTGCCATTCCTGACTTTTGTTTTTATCGAACATCCTAACAGTTTCTATGAGAGTGGGAAATAATCAGACTTGACCAGCAACTTTGGAGTTGCCTTTGGAGATGACAGGTTTTTTTTTTTTTTTTTTTCCAATTCTTTGATTTTCTGCTAGAGAAGAGGAGATGGACAAATAGTACAACTATTTGCAAATTGCACTTGCTTACCTTCATTGACTTGGTTACACATGATGTTCAACATTTTATGTTCTTCATATTACAACACAATCTAAACTGTAATATATGAAGGCTTTCCTTCTGCACCTCTTCTCTAGGTAGCTTTTCCTCTGATGTCAAGAGAAAGTTGATTGGCTTAAGAACTGGAAAACTAGGCACTGAATGCTGCATGCTGAGCACTGAAGTTGGCTAAAACTGCACTCTGGTTTTCTCCCACATGTTTTTGAGTAAGCTTACACCAACTTAACTTTAAATTTATAAACTTTACTAACCCATGCCTTCAACTTAAATAAGGTTTATTCTGGTCTGATGATTTAAGCATCTTAACTAAGAAACTGAGACAGAATTAGCAGTAGCATGGAGGCAAATAAATGGAGATTCTTGATCACATTTCTGAGAATGAGATGGGGCTTCTCACATACGTGTTACAGACAAGGTCAAATGTGTCAGCTGGGATCATATTTACAAAGACCCTCCTGTATTATGTCAATATTTTAGGGGATAGGGAATCTTTGATTCCAACTAGGAAACCAGGCTTCTGACTTCTGTTATCAAGTTGCCTACTGGCTCCTTAAGTTTACCTTGAAATGGTAGGAAATATAAAATACATAAACAAACTTCAGTAGGAATAAATAAAAGTGATCATTTTAGGAACTGTTGTAAGTGACTATTTTTGTTGGCACTAAGTCCACAAAACTTAGCTCATTAGAATGTAAGGTAGAAGTAGATAGACGTGAATTGTTTATAGGCACATGGTGAGCCAGTAAATCCTTTCAAGTATACGTTTGACCTCTTTCATTATATCCTTCTGGAAATACAGTAAATTATTAAATACTGGAAGTATCATACTATAAAAATATTAAATGCCAGTACCCCTTTCAGGAAGTATTTTGGAAATGAGCTTAATGTAGCAACTGTGAATTATCTGACGCTTCAAATACATACTTTATATTAACCGCTCTAAAATAATATATTGGGGACTTTGGGGACTCAAGTATCCATCCTTGGGTTTAGTCAAATAGATAAGCTATTTATATGTGATATCAACAGGATAAGTCCTGCTCCTGGAGTCTTTCTGGCAATTCCAGGGTTTGTGTTCTGGTGCTCCTTAGGTGTTCTGTGCCAGACCTGGGCAGTAACATGTGGTGGAGCACAAGGTAGCCTACCTCTCTGTCTGGCTATCATGATTGTAATGACCAGGCAAGAGGTGACATCACACCCTGAAGGCAAGCTGTCAAAATTTCGCCTACAGCTGATACACTGATTCCAAAGCTGCTTACGACCCTGCTTGTAAACAAATGCATTTATCAGCTAATAATTTGCAATAAACTGATGTAACTCCCAGCTGAGCCCCTAACTGTAATTGTCTTTACCATCTGCCTATTAAAATACCATTCTTCATCAGCAATCAGGAGCAGAAGGGAGGAATTCTCCACTAAAATATACAACTTGCAAGCTTATGAATAATCTGAGTGCATTCCACACTTTCATTATGACTCGTGTGCTGGGGATGCTTAATTTCCATTCTTGCCTGGCCTGGGAATGCTCAGAAATTAGGTGGAGGTGAGAAGGGGGTGGGGAGGACTGGGGGAAAATGAAACACTGCGTCTGCTGCTCTGCAGAGGAATACATTATCCAAGTTCATCATAGGAGGCTGGTTTTAATTTCTTTCTTTCCTTCTTCCACTTCTGTGCGCAATATCCATTGCAGGATTCTGATAAAGCCCCCAAGCACCACACACACTGGAAATGGACCTCCTCGTCCTTTGTCACCTTGTCTGTTTCCATGAGACTTCTTTGTTTTGCTTAATTTTTTTTTTTAATTCCAAGAGGCATGTTAAACATCTCAGGGAGTCTGTTTAAAAGCAGAGACTCCTAAGGAGGGGTGGTGAAGGGCTGGTGGTGCCCTGCCTGGCTGGGTACATTTATGGCCAACTCGCAGGCAGGACCCTGAGGGGGCAGTCCTCTGTGAGCTACCAGTGCCAATGGCTGCTGTTCCTCCATCTACCCAGCACTTAAGGATGCTCTGCCCCAAGGCTCCTCTCAGAAGGTGGGTTTCACCGTCAGTCATTTTACAAGGTCACAAGCCCCTTTCAAAGAAATGCTGCCCCTTAGACGCATTCATAGAAGAAAGAGCCTTAGGAATTGGGTTGAATTCTTGGCATTGTAGTTTTCAACAGGCTCTCTCTGAATTGCCAGTCATTCTACACTTTCATAAAGTGTATGAAGTTTTAATACTGATCCAAATTGTCTCTTTTCAAAATATACAGCCTGTTAACAACAGTGTATTAAACAAACTGCCCTGATGTTGAAATTTTTAAGCTATACATTATACATTTTTCATATCCCTTGGTTACCCTGAGGATATTCCCTTTTTCAGAGAACATGTTCTCCTTCCCTAAGAGCTCAATAATTCTACTAAAGGGCACTGCCGGCTGACCATGTATAACAAGTCTTGTTTTTAAGGCTCAATATCTGGGGATGACAATGTGTGGTAGGTTTTCTTATTATGATGTATAATTTTAAATTAATACTTGTATTTTTATAAGAGCTTTCCCATAGATCCTTGTTTTTCTTTGTAACTTACCATTAAATAGAACAGAACCAAGAAAAAAGTTAATAGGAAATAATGGGTCTAATTTTTTGCATGGATTATGGAGGACTTGAAATGTAGGCAGAATTGCAGATCCCTGAATTTCAGTAGACATCAGATACTAGGACAAAGGTTTGACATAGATTTTAAATAAGACATAAATCTTCAATCTTGTGAAACAGAATTCTTTCCGGAACCACTTTTTCCAGATTTTGATATTCTGTGTCATAGACTTTTTTAAATTAATAAATAAGATACAGAGTGTGAGGGTGCTTCAGTATGTTGTTTTATAGTATCTTTTATAAAAGTTAACAAAAAGGTATAACATTATTATTTGACTTATAATTTAATGTCTAAAGATGACTAAGATTAAAAGTCCATGGTCTTGGGACCGGCCTTGTGGGATAGTGGGTGAAGCTGGTGCCTGTGGCATCAGCATCCCTTATGGGAGTAAGTTTGTGTTCCAGCTGCTCCAATTCCACTTCGGCTCCCTGCTGATGGCCTGGGAAAGACAGCAGAGAGATGGCCCAAGTGCTTGGGCTTCTGGCCCCAGGTTGACCCAGATGAAGCTCCTTGCTTTGGTTGACTCAGCCCTGGCCATTGTGGCTACTTGGGGAGTGAAGCAGCAGATGGAAGATTTCTGTCTGTCTCTTCATCTCTCTCTCTCTGTAACTTTGACTTTCAAATAAATAAATTTTTTTAGAAAGTCCACGGTCTTTAGCTCCTTCCTCATATGCACACAAAAGAATAATGAATAATGATTTGTTTGTTATCTTAAAGAATATTTTGCATCAAA
The DNA here is from genome assembly GCF_964237555.1 of Oryctolagus cuniculus. NCBI lineage: Eukaryota > Metazoa > Chordata > Mammalia > Lagomorpha > Leporidae > Oryctolagus > Oryctolagus cuniculus. The sequence goes on along the minus strand of NC_091437.1, from coordinate 130,968,899 downwards.
TAAGTATTTTACTGTCATGATTTAAGCAAAACCATATAACTCTAATAGTTATTACTTCTATTTCTAAAATTTTCATGATAATATAATCTAAAATATGGAAATTAAGCCCATTCATTATTTGAACAGTTACTGGACCTCTATCCTAAGGCAGATTTTAGAAATTTATTATGTAACAGTTTATAACAAAACACTTTCATGTGAAACAAGGGATGTGTAGAGTATACATATATCCTTTGATATTATTCATGAAGTTGTTTTTAGATAAATTTGCATATATACAAGTGAACTTCAAAAAGTTTGTGGAAAAGAATTTAAAAGCTAAACTTGTGTGGTACAATAACAAAAAAAAAAAACCCGAAATCCATGCCTATTTTTTTCATAATACCCACTTCCCACGAACTTCTGAAGATCCCTCATATGTATCAATTTCAAAAAAATTTCTGCACCCAGGTAAGCTTATCTTTTAACACAATTTTCCACAAACTTTTTGAAGTGCCTTCATATGCAGTCTCAATTTCAACTGAGTAGCTAAATAGTCTGGTGTAAGGAGGCAGCTTTGAAATAATAAGAGCCAGCAGATGGCGCTCGATGCATTCTATGAAGCTAGCCAGAATAAAAGAAAAGATGGGCTTTATTTATTTAATTCTATTCTACCTTAAATACAAAGTTGCTACACCAAGCTTTATAATCCCTGAAGATTTGTGTTAATTGACTAAACAACTTTGTGGTAATTTACAGACTATCCTCAGATGCTCATCTAATGGCACCACATTCAACTCACGTACTTGTGTCAAGATAACAAAGCATAAAGATGTAACATTTCTCCCTGAAATAGGAAAAGAACTGAAGCCTTGTTCTCAAAGTATAGCAGAAACTCATAGAATAATGAGAACTACATTTTCTGCTAAAAATAATTGCAATTTGCTTTCATTTCATCACATTGCCTTAGAAAATGAGGAATGTAAAAATCGTATTTTTGAATGTTTATAATCTGCATCATAGATACTTTAACGTCTTCTTGTAATTGAAACCTTTGAGCAAATATTTGTTGATCACTGAGACATCTCTGTTGCCTCCAAGTTTCATGGGGAATTAGTTTGTGCTGCAGAGGAAAACAAAAATATATTTGAATGGCAAAGATTATTACCTATAAATTACCTGTGGTGTAATCTTTTACAAAGTCTATCTGAAGTGATCTTATGTTTCACTCCTGTTTCCTCCTGTCTATTTTCTCATTCTTTTTCCTACTTTTTAATCTTTTATTTACGTAAGGTGTATGTCATATTTACAGATACTTTCTCATGCTTTAAGGAAAAGAAGACTAGCCTCTGAATTTTAAAACTTCCTTAATTTTCCATCACCACTGGATGTCTACAACTAGCACTATTTCATTCCCTAAGAGTGTTGGGAATTTTATGCGAACACCCTGAGAAATTCCTCTACATTCCTCCTCTCCCATATTGTTCTATCATTCTCTTAGGGACTGACTGCTTTTCCCCACTTGACTTTATTTTTATTTTTTATATTTATTCATTTATTTTGAAAGGCAGAGTTATGGAGAGAAAGGGAGACACACACACACAGAGAGAGAGAGAGAGAGAGAGAGAGAGAGAGAGCGCTTCTATCCACTGGTTCACTCCCCAGATGGCTACAACAGCCAGGGCTGGGCCAGGCCAAAGTCAGAAGCCAGGAGCTTCAGCTAGGTCTCCCATGTGAGTGTAGGGGCCCAAACACTTCGGCCATCTTCCACTGCTTTCCCAGGCCATTAGCAGGAAGCTGGTTTGGAAGTGGAACAGCTGGGACATGAGCCAGAGCCCATATGGGATGCTGGTTTTGCAGGCAGCAGCCTTACCTGCTACGCCTCAACACCAGGTCTGAGTATTTATTTATTTGAAAGGTTGGAACAAAGAGGGAGAGACAGGTAGAAAGATCTTCCATCAGCTGACTTACTCCCCAAATGACCACAAGTACTGGAATTGGGCCAATCAGAAGCCAGGAGCCAGGAGCTTCATATGGGTCCTCCATGTGGGTGCAGGGGCCCAAACACTTGGGAATCTTTTGCTGCTTTTGCCAGACCATTAGCAGGAAGCTGGATTGAAAGTTGAGCAGCAGGACTCAAACTGGCATGATATGTGGTAGCTTTACCCACTAAACCACAATACTGGCCTCTCCCCATTTGACCCTAATTTGACCTTGCATATAGCAAATGTACCCGCAGTCACTCCATATTCTCACCCCTTAAGTGGAACTCCTGGACCAAAGTCCCAGTTGTGTGGCTGCCTAAGTTTTAAAATTTTAATTGTTGAATTTCTGGACAAAGTCCAATCAAAAGTAGCAGAAAGTAGTCTTGAACCCTTTATGAGATTATGTATTATTAACATTATGTTGTTTTTTACCATCACTTTTATGGCCTACTTAGAGTATATACTTAAAAATATGCAACTATAGTTACCATAAAACCTTATGATTATCTGAGAACATTAGCATCTCTCACAAATTGTATTAAGGATCACTGAAACAGGGGAAATTAAAAAAGGGCTCCATCAATAGACTAGCACATGGTATCATTTCAAAGGAAGAACTGTCACTGCAGAGAGACAGGGAGTCATGCTCTGTCCCATGCTTTGAAACCGGGTTTCACGGCTGGCCCGGCACAGTGCGGTTAGGAAGGCAGCAAGGAAGGCAGGGCAGCTGGCTGCCGAGGCTGTTGCAGATGAGTGGATGATCTTATGGGAATGAACTGCAAAATCTCAAAATTTTGCTCACGTGATGGCAACACGAGAGCCAAATGATTTTTCTACTACTTATGTGGCCTTCTGTTCCATTTTATTGTGCAGTTTGCAATGACAAATTTTACTGCGCATTAATTTGCACAAAATGGTCAGTGCTGAATGTAAGAGCATACCAATTGTTTCCAGTAAGATTGACAATAAAATAAGTAGTCTTTATCCTGAAGCAGGTACAAACATCCTTGGGCTAGTGTCATTTTGTGATAGAAAAATGTGCAGTTATCATCTCCTTTAAAAATAAGGGGAAGATACTTTTCAGTGTTTCATGGAGGTTTCTTATTTGAACTGTGTTGTGACAGGCTGTGGTCAAATACGTTTGTGTTCATATCACATTTCATCTGTCACCCTTGGGGATGTGTCTCACGTAAAGGAAAAAGAGGACAAGAAGGAGAAGACAGTGGGATCCTCTTAAAAGGAGGTTCTTTTCAAGTACAGCATGGCAGGTCAGGCACGAAAATCAGGCTGTGAGGAGGAGTGACAGAAGCATCTCACAGATGTGCATGCAGTTTATCGAGAAGTTCATCAGCAAGATCGACTTGGACAATCTTACAAGAGTTATGTCAACATATTTCATTCTGCTCACTAATGTCCAGGTCAACAATACACTCTACCCTTGAGCATTTGCATTAAACGGGCTGGGAGTGAGCGAAGAAGGAAGCAGAAAACTGGTCAAGATACGCATTGAGGAAAGGAAAGATTGGCATGGCTTTACGACTTTCTGAGGTAGGGGCTGGTCTCCAAAGTTCACTAGAGCTACCTAAGTACCTAACTTGAGTGGGACTTTAAAAATGTTTGCTCCTTGAATTGCCTGATGTTTGTTTGGCAGCATGTGTGGAATGCTTTACTATTGCATTTTGGCCTTGGATTTCTTAAGTGGACATTTTTGAATAATGAATTTGACTAGCGAAGATATAACTGAAGAGAATGGGAGAGTTACCACCTGCGTAATAAAGTGAAGGGTATGCTAAGGACAGATTATGAATTGAAAGACGAACTACAGTTATAGTTTATTGGATAATATTGTTAAACAGCTACTAGGTAATCTCATATTTACTCACAATAATAGAGATCTTTGATAATTTTAATAGAATTTAGAATAGAAATTAATTTTGAGTAAGAAACTATTTTGCTTTGGCTTATGTTCTTGTCAGTTAAGAGATTAAAACAACAACAACAACAACAACAACAACTACAAAGCAATGTAAGTTCAAAGACCTACACTCTGAGTGGTACAACAGTGCCTCAGCCCCATAGCTTATCTCCCTGGTTTGTCCTACAGAGAACTGCCATGAATAGTCAACTCCACGTGGTAAGGAAAACTGCAGCAGGGCATTTGTGAGACAAACACTGTCACTGGCACCTATGAGATGCTAATAAAATCTGTTGGAATTCTGCAAATTCATGTGGTAATTCTTTCCAATATTTTCCTGATTCACTCTTTTTTTAAGGATTTATTTTATTTACTTGAAAGACAGAGTTACAGAGAGAGGTAGAGACAGAGAGAGAGGTCTTCCATCCAATGGTTCACTCCCCAGATGGCTGCAACAGTCAGAGCTGCACTGATCCAAAGCCAGGAGCCAGGAGCTTCCTCTAGGTCTCCCACGAGGGAACAGGGGCCCAAGGACTTGGGCCATCTTCTACTGCTATCCCAGGCCATAGCAGAGAGCTGGATTGGAAGAGGAGCAGCTGGGACTCGAACTGGCGCCCATATGGGATGCTCGTGCTGCAGGCCAGGGCTTTAACCCACTGGGCTAGAGCCCCTGATTCACTCTTTCAGTTTTAAAGTTGCTAGATCAAAGATATGTAAAAGCTCTGTCTCCTATTTATTCTCCCTCTAACTCAATACAAATTATAGTATAAATAAGAAGAGAAACAAAATGGAAGTAGAATTTTGGTGCTGGTGGTGCTGGGCATTGGAATTAGCTTATTGCTTCTTTTCAATAAATTTTTTCTTAACACAGGTAAGAAGGGTACAGCAGATTATCTTTCTTTATATCATTAAAATGGAAGTGAAACCAGGAAATATATCACTGAGATTATGACACGTTTCCCCTGTACATAAAGGATCCACCAGAATGATCTAGTTGAATTACTCAGTGTAGCCAAAAAATTAGGGAGGAGAAGATGACTGAGGGAAGGAACTGAGAAAGTCAAGACAGGATATAATTAAGGCTTGAAAAGGATTTCAACAGAGGTAGGGTCAGGCTAAGGACAAATTGTGGTAATGTTTTATAAGCAGTGATAAGAGCAAAGACAGGCAAAGGAGACATAGCATAAAAATAAAAGTTCAAGATCAAGACTCATTACAAAATTGTAGTCTTTGAGAACCAACAAAGTTCTAACAGCATGTCAGTGAAGTCAGAAGCAAGGTTCCCTCCCAAAGGAAAAAGAAAACCAAGGAGAGTCCAGGGGAGGCTAGGAGAAGAGAAACAGGCAGAATTCTCCCTCTAGAGAGGGACATTTATGCAAACCTTTGAAGTATCCTATAGTAGGACGTTGTACTTGGGCCAGGGAATTGCCCAGTGACGCCAGGAATGAACTTGCAAGGGATTGGAGTCAGAGGAAAAAGGTGGCAGAAATACTCGTAATAGGTCCTGATTTTTGTATTGAGTAGCTTAAGTGACTCAATCTCATTCACAGGAATGCAATCTTTGAAAAACAGAGTATTCAATGCTTCATGAGTGATCATATTTCCTTTGTTGCTGGATCTGTGATTCAGAGGATAGAAAGTAAAACAATCTAGTAAGAATCCTTTCAAAACATGAGTATCTAGAAAGGTGGGAAACTTTTTGCAGAATGAAAACTGAGCTTTTTTTATTGAAATAAGGCAGGATTTCTTGAAAATCTCTAGGCCTATTTTTATTTTTATCTACCGAATGTTGCTTATATGGCTCTAAATGTTTGTGGCTGGTACTACTCATGGGAGGCTTATGGATCTATTAGAGATAAAGAAAACCAAGTTCTAAGGCATAATGTGATGTGCCAAAGGTCACATACCCTGTGTGTTTGTACATATGTGTATATATGTGTATGTGAGTGCATATATATAAATACAGACACACATATAGATTTGTTTTCACATGGGAGTAACTTGTCTTCCAGTGTAGAATGCTAAAATATTGGGTTGTAGTTGTATATTTGTGACTTTGTGCAATACTGATTAGCACTTGTTAAAGTCTTATTATGATATTCTGCTTTTTCCACCCCTGTTACTGTATATATTGAAATAAAGACATTGAGAAATAAATTATCCAAATTTAGAGATTTTAAATTTGAATAAAACCCAAGTCTCTCCATTCTAAACTTCTTTTGTAAAAAAAATTGTAAATGTGCTTATTTCAAAGTTAGAGAGAAAGAGACAAGACATATAGATCTGTCACCTGCTGGTTCTCTCCCCAAGGTTGTGACAGACTGAGACAGGAACTCAATACAGGTCTCCCATGTGAGTTTGCAGGGATCCAAATACCTGGGCCATTACCCGCTGCCTCCCAGCGTGCAGGTAAGGAGGAAGCTGGATTAGTGAGTGGAGGCACAGTTGAACCCAGACACTATAATAGGGGACAGAGGTGTCCCAAACAGTTTCTTAACTGCTATACCAAACACATGTCCCTACAGCTCTTTGTTATGTAACATCTCAATTAGTTAGGGATAATACAATCAAGTCATCAGTCTAACACAGAAAACTCATAATTGTAAACTTTGGCAAGAGATTATCTATATTGAAGAAAGCCTTGATGACTGGAGTATAATTCAAATGTACAGCATGGGTATAATATCACTGTCAGATTGCAGGACTCAGGTTTGAACTATGATACTGTAGTACAGGAACAAGCTACCCCTAGGTACTTAATAAAAAACACTTCTGTGGTTCTAGAGATATTCAACCATGTCCCAGCTTAAAAAGGTGGAGAGGGGCAGGTGTAGTGGTGTAGCACTTGGGACAACTGCATCCCAAATCAGAAACCCAACTGGAGTCATGGCATTTTGGCTTCTGGTTCAGTTTCCTGCGAAGGCATCCTTGGAGGCACTGAGTGATGGCTCAAGGCTTGGGTCCCTGATACCAACATGGGAAACCTAGACATTGTTTTGGCCTCGTGGCTTCGGTGTTTGGGGAGTGAACCAAAGTGTGGAGGATGTTTATCTCTCTGTCTCTATCTCAATCTCAACCTTTCAATTAGGTGAAAATTAACAGAAAAAAATAAGCATTAAAAGAAGCAGCAAACTTAAGACAGGTGTCACAACTATCCACGATTAAGGTAAAACATGATTAGTAGTGTGATAGCTTCAGTAGTTTTTAAAAAGTAGGTATCTGTATGGCATTAAGGAGTGTTTATATAAAATATAATGTTTATGTTCCCTGCCTTTAATAGCAAAACTCTCCTAGGTAGAGGCAAACATATCTAAGCAAAACATTATGCTGCCTACTTGTGAGAAGCATTTCTTTAAAAGTTGTTTAAAAATCTATTTTGTTTTGACTGATAATTTTACTTTCCTTGGACTGGGTTTTATTAATGCTGCCAAACTGAGGAGGTCATTTGATTTTTGGATAATACGTGCAGATTTAATTGTGCAGTTTCTATAAATGATAACAGGAAGTGCATGCATAAGTCTTTGCATATAGTGCAAATGACTGTCATCCTAAAGCAAGGTAGGGGGGAGAGAAATGAATGAATATATGTATGTTCCCTCATTAAGGTAAGTTTTTCCCATAGAGTTGATTATTAATTTAATTGGAGATGCTTGCTATAAGGTAAGTCAAATTGACTTTCATGCTAAAGCAATAACTAAGAACCCACACCCTTGCTCCATTCCTGAATTTTGAAAATAAATGGGAACTTGTGTGTTTTTGGAAATTAAATCACTTAATGAAATAGCTTGGCCATTGCATGCTTAAGATATCAAAGAGCATTTGAACAGCTAGCCTCTCTCAGTCTCTCATCACAGCCAGTTTTTTTGATATTCCCTGATTGTCTGTTTTTCCCCAGTGAAAGTTATTACATTCCTTTACCCATTTTTTAATCAAAATCATTTCCAACTTATTTCAGTATGTCACAATAATATTTTCATACGAGGAATGTTGTAACCTAATTCCTTCATTTGAATAATACATTCGTTTTTAATTACTGCAACTTGATCTCAGATTATTCAAATAACTGTTTCATTTTTTATGCTTACCCTGACCCCAGTGTATTTAAAGGCTTTTATCCTTACCTGATACCAGTGTAATGTAATTATAGATTGTATTTTAATCATCTACTATATTCTAGTGAGTTTGTTTAAATCACTCCAATCCTAAGCCTTTTATTTCTTTGCCTTTTAAAATTCTACAATGGCATTCTCTTTGCATAAAAGCAATATTTTTGTAGTTTACAACAATGGATGAATATTTTGTATGCATTGCTGGCTACAGTTCTCATTTAATAATTTTAAAGTCACTATACAGGACAGTATGTAAAATCAACCCATACTTTGTAAAGCACATCATTTGAAATCTTTACACCTGTTTGCTTTGCAAATTGCAACCCCCCTCCATCTCCAGTGCATTAAAACCACAGCTCCACACTCTGTTCATGAGTACTGTATCTGCATCTGGCACTCAAAATCCTGCAAATTCTAGTTATTCTGTTGGAACAACACAGTTTCACTGGTGGTAAATGGACTTGCCTGATATGAATTATTTCTACTAGTATTTTTAATATCAATCATTTTATAATTTTTTGACTATAACCTCCATAGGGAAAATTCGATGTCTCTAAGCTTCTAATTGAGGCAGATGTCAGAGTTCTTGGCATAATAGCTGATTTCAGCAACAAATTTAACAATGAGCCAGGAATTTGGTCTGAAAAGATAGCTGGCAATATTGCCAGTCTATAAAGGTCTAGGGTTTGTCTTCTGATCAGATTTTTAGGCCTGAGAAATTGATTTTCCTGAAAGAGTCTAATTACCTTCTCAAATCCTCAAGTAGTATTAGAACCCTCATTGTCCTCACGCTTCATAGTCAATCAATCACTGATGTCCTGCCAGTCAGACATCCAAGGTATCTCAGATCTCCTCTCCTTCGTCACCTCCAGTGATGCTGATAAAGTACAGACCCCATCAACTCAACCTCACCATGTATAATCCCTTTTCCTTTTCCCCCTGTATTTTTCCCACTCATCCTTCATATTTCTATAACTGAAGGCTAAAAGGAGAGTCTGATCCTGATTTCCCCTCAGCTAAGATCTTTGGGTGTTACTCCACTGCCTACAGCAGGAACTCAAGTACTTGTCATGGCATTCTAGTAACAAAATGTCATCCTGGCTATGACTTTTGGTCACTAAGAATCAAGATGATCTAAGCAGATTACATGGAATTGTGTATGAGCAAAACTTTGGAGAGAATACAACCGAATGAGTACTTGTGAAGCTTCAAGTTTTCAAATTTAATAGTTAACAAAAAATAGTACTTTTCTTATGTCATGGCTGGTTCTGACTACAGATCAAACCTTCCAAGTTTCTATCTTCCTCTTTCTCCTTCCAAGTTCTGTTCTTTATCTTTAATCCTGTCTTTTGCTCAAAGTAGATAAAACTATGAACTATATAAAACTATGATAAACACCTTAAAGATAAAGATAACATTTAAACCTCATAATAGAGTTGTGATTTTAAACCACTGACTATTTTCATATCCAACTCAATCAGTAAGATTTTGGCTAAGTTTTTACTCATTGTTGAGTAAACTGCATAAATCCCCTTGCAAATCAATTTCCAGAAACATCAGTGACAAATTATTGAAGTATAAATAAAATGAAAAATATTTTCCAAAAATATCAGAAACAAGAGGGCATTCTGTATGTCCCTCTCTCCTGTTGTGAAATTGCTCTACTGAATAAAGAGCACACTAACTTACCTAAGTGGTTAGTTACTAGAAATAACCCCAAGAACCTTGAAAATATGTCACCATCACAAAATGTCTTGGAATACTAAGTAAACTAATGGAATGAAATAGGGATTTGGGAACAAATTGCCTGATAACTCTCAAAAATGAATTATGCTGCTTTTCCCAACCTCCATGGAGAAACTCATGCTTCCCTTCGGGATTTCTTCTGCCATTTGGGGCAACATCCACTTTGGCTATAATAATACAAGCTTCATTAGAGAAGTAAAATGCAATTGTCTCCATGAGATCAAAGGACAATCTATTAAATAAAGCAACTGGAACTCTTGAATGAAATAATATGAAAAGTTAGAATTTTACGGTGAATCAAAATGTAAATCGTACTGGCATACTGTGGCTAAATGCAGAACTAAAGATTAGCTTATTAAGGGGAAATTGACAGTGGCTTGAATGATGTGAAAAAATATGAATAGATATGTGAATTCGAAACAACCTGTTTTATGTACAAGATTAAATCTAACATTAGTGCTATTTCAGTAAGTTTCAAAGCACTGCTGATTAACTCCAGGATTACTTAGAAATATACAACCAGAAAAAAATAGGTGCTACGGTTTTTACAGCGAAGTCCATATTCAATGATTCAGGGAACTCAAAAGGATGGTATGTTCAAAGAAAAACCAAACTGTGTTCAGTGGGAAAACAGAGTGACACACATTGTCTGCTGACCATTCGGTCCTGCAGTTTGTAAGAATTTTACTTTAAAATGAAACACAGAACTTAGTACTAACTGCTTTAAATCAAAGGTTGTTATGAATTCTGGAAGCTGGAGCCTGTGTTTGCCTGAAGGAAAGGGGGAGAGGTGGAGACAGGTAAATCAAACTTCTCTGCACAGTAGGGGTTCTGAATTTTACTTCTTTTGGAATGCTTATTGAATACTTAGTGTTTTTTCTTCTAAATCGAAATGACAGATTTTAAAACACCTTACTGTGTATTTCAGTGCATTACATCACTTAAGTCATTTACAAAATTCTATAAAATTACCCTGAAATCGATCAAGTATAGTAATGTACCATGAAACTAAAAAAATCATAAAAATACACATTTCATTTTGCAAGGGAAATATAATACAGTCTAAGGTCTAAGAATGAAATAGTGACTCATTCTCTTTCACATTCTTGAGCACAATCTAACTTAATACAACTGTCTTTGAACTGTACCAAACTGAGATTTTATTTCCAAAGGGAAAACACTGAGTTTTTTTTAAAAGAATGGTTCAGTGAATTATTTAAAAAAGAAATAGAAGTAAAAAGTAATAATTGATAATAGAAAATTAATGTTTAAGAACAGTCTAATGGACAAAGAAGGAAACTACTTGTGGAAATCCTAAATATATTTAACAAACATTAAAATGATAAAAAATAATTTTGGAGATTAGTTTTAGGAATAATTTAGATTTCAAGTATTCTGAAATATTGGAGATAAGTGGTGTCCATCCTGTGTCCTGTATGTCCCAAGTCTTCAAATTATTTTTGCCAAATCCAAACTTTCATCACGATAACTTTTTTTTAAATGTTGTTTTAGCTTTATCATCAAAACCATGCCATTTTAAAGTCTGGCTCTTGTACCAAAAGGTGATGACACTGTGTATCTGTCTAATCCCTGCATCTCATGATTATAGCTCTAAGGGATCAAAAGAGTCCCGGATACCCTCCAATTAATCTTAAAAGGACTCAAAAGAAGACAACAGGCTGAAAATTTGGCCAATAAAATATCCTGCTCAAGTGGCACTGTCCTCCCATTTCCAGACCCTGAGAGTAATTAGTTTACTACTCTGTTTCTGTTCATTTTCGGCATTAACAGAAGATTCTCTGCTATGCTGATCGGCTGCTGAGGAGGCTGGCTCCACTTGTTGGTAGGACCATGTTGTACATGAATCCTTTCTTTAAGATACTGAAAAATAACTCCAAAATGAGTGCATCTATGGATTTTACTCCACTTGCTGTTAGCAAAGATAATCATTATGATACAGTGGAAAGAAGCGGCATTTTCAAAATCACACAAATCTGGGCAAGGAACTCAAGCTGCAGATAGTCAGCTTCTGTGTGACCCTGGGCCACTTACCTACTCCTTCTGAGATAGTTTCCTCGCCTGGCAAGTGGGGCTTATCCAGCCTACTCTCAGATGGCTGTTGTGATTGCTAAATAAGATCACTTTATATGAAGGACACAGCACAGATAAGCATGGAGCAAATACTTCAAAAGTGTTTGTTCTGCTCCCTCCACATGATTATTTTATTTGAAACGACAGACACGATTCCCTGGAAGCGTAAACTAGGGCAGATTGTACACTATCACCTGTGTGAGGTATTGTACTGGAAGGCATTGGCCCTAGAAAGCACATTCCATTTGCTAGTCTGCTGTTGGCCTGGGTTTCCTTTTGGGAGTGATTTATATCATTGATTTCAGATTGTTATTCTGGAGGAAGATTGGCCCTGTTTAGCTTTCAGACCTCTATTGTCTGCTGCATTTTTTTGGAACAAATATGCACTTGCCAATATTGTGTTTACTAGGGATCCGCAAAACAGGTAGCAGTGGCAAAATACCAGAATTATTGTCTTTGCAATTCCACAGATCCCTAAATTTTTAGGATTTTGTTTTATCAGATCACAGGTGAAGGCTTTAAAATCTTTCTAGATTAAGTGAAAGTATCAAAGTTATTATTACAGATGTGATATTTGTATCTTTCTCTAGAATATATTTATATATGTGTACATATTTATTATATATAATTTACATTTATGTAGATAAATGAAATTAAGAATTTTTTTCAATTTGGCTTAATACATAAATTAACATGACAACCATATTTATAAAGATTTAAATTTTAACAATGTAGTTAGATTGGAAATATTAACCTAGGGTGAAAGATTATATCAAGCGTTGTAAGTACTATGCCATATCGTCTGGATTTGTTTACACTAAAAATTTGATTTGGTGTTTGATTTTTAGAATTCTAAAGCAATTATGAAAGAGGTGTGTGTATGTGTGTTTGTGTGTGTGTGTGTGTTACCTAGTTTGGGGCATTAATTTTAAAATAAAAACTAAAATGTGCAAAAATATTTATATGAACGACATTCCTGGATGGAAACTACATTTCTAATAGTCAAACTTGATGCACACACTGGTCCCTTGGCATGCCCAGCTCAGAGCCATCTGTTACATTGGCATCGTGCCCACTCACGAGGAGTTATGCCAGTTTAACATGATATAGGTGACACCAAAATGAAGGTTTGAGAGGATAGATAGTGGAGTGAGCTATGAACCCTCCTGTAATCAGGAACTTTGGTGGCTATATGGAGTGGAGGATTTGTGTTAACTCTATGGAGCCTGTGATACCAGTGACTCCACCCCTCCCCAAATCATTGTACTCTCACTCATTAGGGTATTAAATATTTTATGCCAATGAGAGAAGTTAAATACTTTAGTCCAGGACTTGAGACCATCTTGGAACTAATAATATCAGTATATTCCTGAGTGGTGAAGGACACACGTGGGTAGGGTAATTGATTTTCAAAGAGACTTTCAAAGGGCCATGTATTAACATGTTAGAAGTTTCAAAAGGTTCAAGGAAATGCATATTATGATATCAAGAAATTTTGTGCCAAAATAAACTCACCTCTTTATTCCGTTTTACCATTTTTTATGGAAAGGAGCAACACTAAAAGAATCTGCTACTTACATTTTTTGCTCCAAGGGCTGCTTTCATGCATTAACTGTACTATGCCATTGATTTCATTGTTCTGTCTTTACACTAATGTATTGAGTTTGACCATATCACTGGGGATCAAATAGTAAAGTTATATTTTGATGCCAATGTTTCCTGTCAAACTTCCTGTTAATTTTTACAGAATGTTCATGTGAGTAAAATACATAAAGCAGACTTCCATTTATTGATTTTCACTTTTCTGAGTTAAATGTATATTTTAAGCAGGGAAAATATGCAAAAACTATGAAAAATTCAATGAAATAGATGTTTTTATACAAACCAATGTTTCAAGTCATTTGGCATCCAAACAGGCATTAGTAGTTGAAAAGCAAAACGCCCACTATAATACTCTTGGAGTATCATGGAATTGTCATTAGCCCTTCTATAAAAACAGCTAAATACAATGTCGATAAACTTATAAAAGGAGCAATAATTTAGGAAGATTAAAAAATACCTTTGAGATCATGGTCTAATTGGCATCTCTATTCATGGCTTAGTAATCTATGAGCCAGGATTGCCTGGTCAGATTAGGTAGTATAAAACATAACATAATTTTCATCATTAATTCATTCAGTACTTATTCAACTTATCATCACAGAACCCACACTACAATTAAGGAAATGTAGAGTGTAAAAGGTGAAAGAATACATATACTATTCCCTCAAAGTGCTCACTCTGTACTCATAAGAGAGGGATGGTAGATATCTTCTCTACACTCCTGTAACATTGAACTATTAGGCAGGCCTTTCACTTCACCTATGTCCTCAGATGCTGGTGGACATCTACAGGTGCAATGCTAATTATGTTCATAGAAATATGTCCCCAAAGGCCGGCGCCACGGCTCACTAGGCTAATCCTCCGCCTAGCGGTGCCGGCACACCGGGTTCTAGTCCCGGTCAGGGCCCCGGATTCTGTCCCGGTTGCCCCTCTTCCAGGCCAGCTCTCTGCTGTGGCCAGGGAGTGCAGTGGAGGATGGCCCAGGTGCTAGGGCCCTGCACCCCATGGGAGACCAGGAAAAGCACCTGGCTCCTGGCTCCTGCCATCGGATCAGCGCGGTGCGCCGGCCGCAGCACGCGGGCCGCGGCGGCCATTGGAGGGTGAACCAACGGCAAAGGAAGACCTTTCTCTCTGTCTCTCTCTCTCTCACTGTCCACTCTGCCTGTCAAAAAAAAAAAAAAAAAAAAGAAATATGTCCCCAAGACTGAGGTGATATGATATAGCTTAGTACATTTCTAAAAAGTTGTCAAGGTGACAAACTCATGTTGTGTGTTCCATTATAATATATATGGTCATTTTAAGCCGTGGATTTTGGATAATTATTTATTCTCTTTAGTTGATATCTCTTTGAGATGAGCTAATATCTCCTATTTCCTATGATTATTCCCAGAATTTTAATGTACATAGAAAATGCCTAGTGAAGAAATGGAGCTCAAAAATATTAGTTGAATTACATATCAAGCTTCTGTGATTCATGCATGAATGATATACTCAATCACTTGCATCTGTTTTTAATTGAAATCTATCCCCTGTTTGAAGATATGATCTGAAATGGGCTATGACCTTTCAAAACTGGGTTTGTTCTTTTTTCAAATAGTTTCTTGTAATATTACCCCCTAAAAGAGTCCCAGTTGTTTGCTTTAAAGATGTCAAATTATACTATGAAGTAAAAATCATACATCCTTGCAGTGGTGTTCAAGCTGTCTTTTCCCACATATCACCTCCTGCATAACTTTTTTTTGACCCAGAGTCTTTAGACAGGAAGTACATTTAATTTTATGTATGCTGTTTTTACTTATTTGATATTTTAATTAATACATATAAATTATACATATTTTGGGGTACCATATGGTATTGCTACATATGTATACACAGCGTAACAGACAAACCAAAGTAAATGTATCTAACACCTCAAATATTTACAATTTACTTATGGTGAATTATTAAAGATATTTTCTTCTAGTTTTTTTTTTTTAAAGTATTAAATTTTTCTTATCTACAGTCACCCCACCATACAAAACACCAGAACCTCTTTCTCCTATCCAACTATACTTAACCATCTGTTAACCAACCTTTCTCCATCTCCTCCAGCCCCTAATTACAGTTCATGATTAATTATATATAATAACTTAGAACAGTTAGCTTTCAGGTACCTGTATGATAGGTGAAACTTAATGTACAACTGGGTAAGGGAAGCCTCTGCACAACTGAAACACCATGTAGCTTTGTACTATTCTAAACTTTTTAAAAATTCTACACTTTTCATAAAGACCTAACTGAGCAAGGCCGTTAAAAGACCCAACTGCTACCTAACTAATCAGCTACGTTACTCTGCACATGATTTTCCTTTTTCACTGTGCTCCAGGCACACTGGCAAAGCTCTTCCTGGTCCACAGCACTAAACTATTCTGTTCCCTCTGCCTCACAGTATCTTCCCACACTGCGGATCATCATTTTCTGCCACGGACATCTTCCCTAAGTTCTTACCATAGATCAGATTCCACTCTTCACTCTTTCTCTAGAGAAGCCACAAAACTCTCCCCAGCCAATACCCACTCATTTAGCTAACTGCTGAATGCAGCCAATTCAGTGTGTCACCTTCTGGAGCAGTGGGAAAGCAAGTCCTGTCTTTTTGTTCATTATCATATCCTTCAAGCCTCTCAGATTGTCTATTACATGGCAGGCAAACAATACATGCTTGTTAAATTAGGAGATATTATTTTTCCCTGGCAATGGTCAGGAACACTAAGAAGGCATCTTCTTCTCATGCACAAATAAGTAGGATATGAAAGCAGAGAGAGTTGTGCTAAATGAAAAGAATGCATGGTTAAATTCATTCATGCATCCATCATTTTACAATTCCTATTAGGATTACAGTTCTAATAAAGTAAAGAACAGGGCCATCAAAGAAGGAGGTGCCTTTCTCTGAAGGAAGGAGAGAACTTCCACTTTGACTATGACCCTGTCTGAATAAGATCGAAGTCGGCGAACTCAAAAGGCTTTCATAGCCTTGGCAACTCATGACTAGAGCCTAGGGAGATTACTGACGCCATAAACAAGAGTGTCAACAACAGGAGTCACTGTGTACTTACTTCTCATGTGGGATCTGTCCTTAATGTGTTGTCCAATGTGAAGTAATGCTATCACTAGTACTGAAACAGTATTTTACACTTCGTGTTTCTGTGTGTTACTGTTTACTGTGTTACTTCTGTGAAATCTTTACTTAATATATACTGAATTGATCTTCTGTATATAAAGATAATTGAAAATGAATCTTAATGTGAATGGAATGGGAGAGGGAGCGGGAGATGGGAGGGGTGCGAGTGGGAGGGAAATTATGGGGGGGGAAGCCATTGTAATACATAAACCGTACTTTGGAAATTTATATTTACTAAATAAAAAAATTTAAAAAAAATTGAGAAACCAAAAAAAAAAAAGTCAAGTCCCTTGATGCTAGGAACATTATCACACACACACACACTTTATGTTCATCAAAAGATAATTCATGTGTTTAGCTGAATCATATAATATCACTTGCTACAGAGCCATAGAAGAGGAGGAAAATCATTGTGCCTACAGTGCTTGGAAGCATTAAGAAAAGAGATGGGATTTGAGCTAGTTAATGAAGAGTGTATGAGGCCAATGTTGTGGAAAGGCATCTTACCCAAGTTAAAAAACCCAATTATGCTAGCATTTTCTTTACCTGTGGCCATTATAGCAAAGCCAAGAGAATTGGATTGTTTTCCAGTATACAGCGAATATTGTGATACTGTGAATGTGAGAATTCTATATAATTACTATAGATTTCACTTTCTTCTTTAAAATTAAAAGGATGGTATTTTGGATGCTTTCATCTGATTCAAAGACCAACATTGATAGAAGGGATAAAGTAAATGCCAATAGACATTGACACCATTAGACAACTCAGGTAACTTTTTAGAGTTTGTGAATGAGAAGATTTCCTGTGAACCTAAGCTTGGTAATTGTTATCAGATACATAAAGGTAAGAAATCAGCAAATAACCTTATAATCTTGTGAAACTACAGATAGCTGCCAACAAATGTGTATTAAAATGTTTTTGAAATGGTAATAGTAAAGAGCTATTAACACAAATGAGGAAGCCCTTTCCTGTCAGGCATGAATTTCCTATAATAACTCTGGGTCCACTGTGGATTTCTTTCTAAGTGAATGATTCATCAAATAAGAACACACCAACTACCTGGGGCATGCTTTCCATATATGCCTTGCTTTCTACAAAAGTGCTCATATTTGGTGGATGAGGGTAACTTTGGAATGCATGTTGAAACTACTCTTATTAATTAGTTAAGGTCTCTGGGCAACATATTACTAAAACTTCATGATGAAACTCTTAAAATAGAGCAAGAAGGGCCGGCGCTGCGGCTCACCAGGCTAATCCTCCGCCTTGCGGCGCCAGCACACAGGGTTCTAGTCCCGGTTGGGGCACCAGATTCTGTCCTGGTTGCCCCTCTTCCAGGCCAGCTCTCTGCTGTGGCCAGGGAGTGCAGTGGAGGATGGCCCAAGTAGTTGGGCCCTGCACCCCATGGGAGACCAGGATAAGTACCTGCTCCTGCCATCAGATCAGTGCGGTGCGCCGGCGCCGCGGTGGCCATTGGAGGGTGAACCAATGGCAAAGGAAGACCTTTCTCTCTGTCTCTCTCACTGTCCACTCTGCCTGCCGAAAAATAAATAAATAAAAATAAAAAAAATAGAGCAAGAAGTATTTTTTAAGATCAAAGGGACAACAAAATAAAAAGCATAATGTCTATTGAGGTATCTATAATTTTTTTTGTTTGACAGGCAGAGTGGACAGTGAGAGAGAGAGAGACAGAGAGAAAGGTCTTCCTTTTTCCCTTGGTTCACCCCCCAATGGCCGCTGTGGCCGGTGCACTGAGCTGATCCAAAGCCAGGAGCCAGGTGCTTCTCCTGGTCTCCCATGCAGGTGCAGGGCCCAAGCACTTGGGCCACCCTCCACTGCACTTCCGGGCCACAGCAGGGAGCTGGACAGGAAGAGGAGCGAACGGGACAGAATCCGGCACCCCGACCGGGACTAGAACCCGGTGTGCTGGTGCCGCAGGCAGAGGATTAGCCTATTGAGCTGCGGCGCTGGCCGAGGTATCTATAATATTATCAATAACTTATTTTGGGTAATGATAAATATTTATTTTAGAGCCTTGGATTCATATAGAAGGCCTATATATTTAAATTTAGATAAGTGTGAGTTATAACTAAGCATAACACATAATTTAGTCTAGCTGTTACATATAAAAATAACTAATGTAGTGTGTGTGTGTGTGTGTGTGTGTGTGTGTGTAGAGAGAGAGAGAGAGACTCTGAATGAGAGTGCTTTTCAGTTGATAAGCATTTTCTTGGATTGACAAGATTCCTACAGTTTCCAGACTGCAATGAGCAGTATGATCTTGTCCCTGCTCACAGAGGCTGTAGTTTGTGAATGCTCCCATCTGAGTGAATGGAAGATGGTGGTGATTATTTCCACAGAAGTGTATGCCTTGATTCTTCTTTGCTGTTCAGAAAGCAGAAACTTAGGAAAGATTACTGAAAGCAAGTGTTATCACCTATTGTTATTAATATGTGTTTTTTCATGGGCAGTTGTGAGTATTGCTCTACATTATTCTGTGTAAGTATAAGGCAGTTCCTACAGCCTCCAAGACTCCTTCCATGAGATCATCTCTGTGGGCATCCATCTCTACAGCTTCATTTGGACACAGTTACAAAAGCTCTGGGAGAGATACTAGCACGCCATTGCTCAGTGCGTAGTTGAACAAAGTGGGATGTGAGTGGGGAGACAGGTTCCAGGCTGACAGACAGACATGGCAAACCTTCAGAACACCAGAAGCCTTGAAGGAGCAGAGTCACAGCAGGTGAAAACAGAAGGAAAACAATCTACTATGTAGCTTTAATTAAGGATGGACCAGCTCATCTACCTTATGCCATTCCAGCAATGACTAT
This sequence comes from Oryctolagus cuniculus, assembly GCF_964237555.1. Taxonomy (NCBI): domain Eukaryota; kingdom Metazoa; phylum Chordata; class Mammalia; order Lagomorpha; family Leporidae; genus Oryctolagus; species Oryctolagus cuniculus. Next base: position 130,949,484 of record NC_091437.1, on the reverse strand, counting down.
GTGTTTATATGTTCAAAGAAATGGGGAATTTATTGAAGTTAGATAGTGACATCAATAGATTCATTAACCATTATTGCAAAATTTGTCACTTCAAGTCATTTATCCATATATTTTGAATTATAGAGTCATAAAACATTCCAAATATATTAACTATGGCTTTTGTCCAGGATATAGAGGAAATTTTTTAACATGTGCTTGGATTTTCATTTTTAATTACACAGGTGACTGCTTAAACATTCCCATTAATATGAGAAATTAAAATATTTAATAAGTTGAAATTAATAATTATTTTTACCATTATATAAACAAACTGAATGAGTCTTTAATAGTGTATCTTTTAAAAGCAAAGCACATGCAGTTTGGTCACTACAGTGTTATCTGTCTTCAACTTACGAGTCTAATATGCAATGAGAGTAAGTGATTGGACTGCTATAAATTAGAGGATAAAATGCCTTTAGACGTCAGTCTAACAAGAGTTGCATGCTATTAGTATTCTCTCAGGGATCAATTTTAAAAGTTGTAACATAATAAAAAACGGTTGGACTATATTTCCCCACAGCTTTCATTTTATTATGTTGCATGAAATATGCCTTTATTGGCTATAGCATTACTGGAAGTAAAATATACTGGATACTGAAAAATTCTGTCACTTTGTATTAGCTGTAAATTATCGACTAGTATAAACCCTAATTTCATTTGTCACATTCTGTTGCATTGCTGCTCTTCCCTGTTCCCATTCTGTCATTCTGGCAGGCCCGCGCTGCCCCAGGTATCACGGCATCGCCATCTGCACCCGACATCTGTCTCTCTATTGATCACACGGGTTTAGCACTTGATCAAACAGAGCACAACAGAATACATCTCTTTTTGCAATACTGCCAATGCCAACTGCTGCATGAAATCTACTACAAAAGCCTCCCTTACCTAGTTTAAAAACTGCATTTGGGTGACTCTGCTTTGCTATCAAATGCAGCGTTTTTCTCTCTCCAGTCTTATTGTGCAAGAATTGTATGAAAATGAATCTAGTGTCTGTACACTTGAGAATTAATCAGGCTAACTGTGACCAATGCCACCGACAACAATGGAAGTAACTGGGAGAGCTATAGAAAATAATGTCTAATTTTTAGGCCTACTTACAAGAAAGACATTGTTTCTACTTTATGAGTCTGCTTGGGGGCATTCGTCAGAACGCGTGAAAACTTTGGCTGGCAGAGCTCTTTGCTATTTGTCCAGCTGTTTGGGGCTATGTAACAGGAGCTTTAATGCTTTGTGAGCCAGGGGAGAGGTACTCCATGTTGGTGTAGTGTAGTGTTCAAGCAATTTAGAGCCATCTATGTTTTGCCTTGGATGGGCAGCTGCTGAGAAATCTATAGAAGCAATCACAGGGTTTTGGTTAGCTGCAGGGAGAACAGCATATTTTCAAAAGGGCTACATGGGTTTTACCTGTGTGGCTCTTACTCACCTTAAGGTAGGGCCACGTGCACAGCCATGAAAACCCATGCCAAGATGTTGCAATAAACAGCCAGCACAATGGACAGATAAGGCTACAGGGAGATATTCAAGAAGAGTAAAAGCTAGAACAGCAGCATTTTTAGTTCCCAGAAACACAATAGTAGGATTAAGGTATGCAGCGATTTTTGTTCTCATATTTTCACACTTTCCATAGTGAGACAAATTGTTTCCAGGGAGAATATCTTACACTCACTGTGTAAACAAATAAATAAAAATGCCCTTAAATTTTTAATCAGATAGTCATATCATGTTTAAAACCTGTTTGATATCTTACTTGCTAGAGATTGCATACTTTATTTACAGTCTTACAAATTACCTTGGGGGAAGAGAGAAAAATCTTCAACATTAAAAATGATCAAGTTTTTTTTTTTAATTTTAACTGAATCATAGTGGTTATATAATTAGATCCCCCCCCCTTTTTTTAAAAAAAAAAAAAAAAAGGCATTTTTAGTTCCAGCATAAGAGAAGTGGATCCTGGCAATGTGTTATTCATAAAATGTTTTGTAGCCAAATATATTAGAGTATATGGTTGTATCAACAAATTAATATTTTAGAGCTAATTGAAATTGTCTTTCCTATAAAGATTAAGCCTCTTCTACCCAATACACTTTAGTCATTAAAATAACACTTTTAATGCCTTGTCTAAATGATGTCTGACATTAATACAAAGCTATATTAAAGCACTCCAATGGCCGGTGCTTTTGTAATGTATTCTATATGATCACACACTGGGTCAGAGTTGGCCAGTGTGCATAAAGTGGTATCAAGTGGAAGCTAATTAAAATATATTCTCTATAGAACTTTACAGAAAAAACGGCCAATAATCATCAGAAGGTATTCTAAAAATGGCATTTCTAAAAAGCTGGCAGCTTGCTTTCTTCTCCTTGCATAAGGGTAATTTTTGACATAAAGGTTTTAGTGTAGGCTCAAAACTTCGGCTGTTAAATAATCTTCTTTGACATCAACCACATCATTATGTCATCAAATGCTTTTCTTATATGCTTTTTATTTCCTAGAAAGTCAGTTTTCATTTTCAAGACAATAAAGGTTTTCAGTGTTTGGCCACATTTTCATTCAACCAAATACCTTCCCCAAAACAGGGAATGCCTTCCCTGTCTCTGCTGCTGCTGCTGTTGCTACAACTATTGCTACAACACATGCACACACAAATTTCTCCAGGCTGCCACAAAATGCAGGAAGGCTGATACACTTGAGTCCTATCTATGGCAGACTTGCTCGCCCATTACAAAAACCCCCCTAACAATAGCTACTTAAATCTTCTACAGCCAGAGCCAATTTTGCAACAGTCATGTTTGGGCTTACAAATCATGTCCTGGTTTTGCTCTCTATTATCCCTCAGACACATCTGTGTCAAAAAGGAGAACAAAAATCACATCCTTTACCTCCACTGATAGAAAAAATTAGTCATATTAATTTTCTCTTAGAACAAGAAATTAAGGCACAATATCCACCTCTAGAAATCAGTAGTCCTAGACAAAGAATTTGCTCCTAACATATTTTATTCAGAGAATTTTCATTGATGTCACTTCATCTCTAAGTTTTCATCCAGGCATGGAATGACAGCCTCGAAGCTCAGACTTACTAGTTCCTGCTGTCTAGAATAAAGCACATCTTTATGAATGAATAATTCTACTTTTGAAGCTATGTATTTTCAAGACAGTGGACTTATGAGATTCTTCATAAGGCCAGTTGAATATAGACTTACACTTGAATATTTCCTTTCACATTATCTTTTAATTTAAGCCCTCTCATCAATAAAATGAAGCAACCATATCCTTCATTGTGCACTATTGAAATTTGCTCTGATTCTCATCCTAGCTTCTGGATTCAAAGGCATTTCAGTTGATTGTAAACCAACAAACTCTACCCAACCCACTGGGGGAAAAAAGGGGATTTCATTTGTGCCTTATCCTTACAGTACTGATAGGATATTCAACTTTACCATAATAACCACATTTATTATTGTAATTAGAATCAGAAAAAAATATTAGATGCTGAATACTTTCATATAATATTTAGGGAGCATGAATTAAAAGTCTAAAGATAACTATTCTTAAATCATACAATAGAAATGCTAACAATAGGACAAGATCCATGCTAAGTATAAACTGGAATGGCAGTGCAAACTCGAATACTCACTTAAAATAGGACACATATATCCAGTAGCAATTATTAGCTATGAATGGGAATTAAGGTATATTTTTATTTCCTCGATGATATTTGTGTCACTGCTTTGTGTTAGGAAAAATGCACTGTTTCATTATTAGCACATTTAGCAGAGAATATATAGTTAATAAGGAAAACGCAAATTTTGTTTTTACCAATTTTTTTTAAACTTTTAGCTCATGAGTCAGATTATCAAATATCATTTCTTGGTTAAATGGATTTTGAAGTTACTAATTATTTAATGGATTTAGGTTTGGTCACTTTTATCTTAGAAATTCAAGGTTCTTTTTCTTAAACATAATTTTTTGTTTTTCTCTGGTAGTGGTCTTTCCAATGTAATTCAGACCTCCAACAGTAACCCTGATTCCAAAAGAGATCAGAGAGATTAACAGTAAAACTGAAGGCCATTCCCAAGAACAGGTTCAATGACAGTATCTGTGGCTGAGATGCAAGGTAAGGGTGCATGCGTGTTCGTGTATGTGTGAGGGTTCAAAGGAGCTGTCCATAGACGGCTCTAAATACAAAGTCTCTGGTGTGGTGAGGATGGCTGCCAACCCCCAGGTGTTAAAAGTCAGACTTTCATGACACAAAACTCATCATTAGAATTTAAACCACTGATCTCTAGATCCTAGGATTTAAATTTCCAGCATCTCATTATGTAACAAAAAAGTCACTTGTCATGGTGGAAATTGCAGCTAATTCCAGGCCTTCTAAAGCCCCTTTGTTTGGTTTGCTAATGAGAGGCGCTGAGGGAGGAGCACTACCCTTTTGGGTGACCCCAGCCTCACAGGCTGGTCCTGCTCAGGTGTGTGGGAAAGAGTTCCAACACACTCAGACAGTGCGCGCCTGCTGAAAGCCTCATGTGCTTGTTCTATGCACTTAGAAAAGGATTCTGAACTTTGTTCCCCACCTCCAATTATATCACGCAAAAATTCTGCTCAGGTGGTCTGAAACCTTATGCAAACCATTAGCACATCCTAATGAATTCCTAAACTCTCAACACTTGATACTTTAGATCTCCCAATACATTTAGAAAAAATAGATATTCTACTAGCAAATGTCTACAACAAGAGGCAGAACAATATTTAGGCAATTATATGGAGGGTTTATGAAGGTAACCATACGATTTGAGGAGGTAAGGTTTGGAAGCACATATGATGCATGTGTCTTGAAAACACTCCTAAAGTTTGTTTCAGACAAGGTGGTTAATTATTAAAACAGAACAAGTGTTGTTTGCTTATTCTGCACACTTATGTTAAATCATAAACTAGGCACTATTTAAAATGTTCTATGTTGACAAGAATGGAGAAAATATGTACACAGCCTTTAAAATATGCGTGTAGTCACCACAAACAGCCAACTGTTTCCTGTTTATGACAAAGGAGTAAATAATCCATTGATCTGGCAGCAGGGCACCTGCTTTGCAGCCGACTCCGTATCAGTAGTCCCTGAACCCTCATTATTTTTCCTCAATTAAAGTTCATAGTCTCGGAAAGTCTGTGCTGAGCAGATGTACAACTGTTCTTGACGACGGAACACAGAAGAATCACAAATTTAGAAAACTACTGCCATTTCATAAACCCCAGAATCACATCATTTGTTGTGGGTAAGAAACATTACAAACAATATGTCTCTTTTATAGGCTGCTAAGCCTGCACATTACAGAAAAGAATATTAAAGTTCAAAAACTGTCACATGAGCAGTACATTATGAATACAGTAATGCATTTTTTTATGATTCAAATAATGGTTACTGAAATGAAAAAAAATAAAATCTTCAGTGGGTGATAATGTAAAAATTGTGACTGAGAATTAGACAAAATTGGAAATACGAGCAAAACCACACACAAAGTAATGATCTGTAGAGAACTACAAAATGCAATAACAAATGTATTTCAGAAATATGGATTCCACTAATGCTAGTTTTATTTTCATCTTCTGCATAATTCTGAAACCTATGAGCACTGATCATTAAGGCAAACCATTTAAATAAAAATGCGTGAGACTCCAGCGTCAAATATAACTGATAGACACTCTGCTGAAGAACTTTAAAAAAAAAAAAAAAAAGAATCCACCTAAGGTCAAATAGCGCAGCATCATCCATTTAAAAAGCTACATAAATATTGCCTCCATCGTTCAAAAACCTTTGGTGCTTAAGAAAATGAGGAAAGGAAGTTAAACAGTCTGAGACATGCTCATTTCCATTTTATTTTTAAAATGTCATCTCAATTTGACGTTGACAAACATTTTGCAGTAAATAAGATGAAGTTCCTATACTGCATTTTCTGGTCCTTCTTTCCCTCAGCATAATTCTGAATCCACAGTATGTGCTCCACAGACGGTAGCAGATTGTGAGTGAGTCTTGGGGTCAGAGTATATGCTTAAAGCATCAATGGCTACACCTGTCATTTTAGTTTTCTGGGGAAGAATGTGGTATTGTTTAACCCTGCTTGCCACCACCATGAAGGTTGACTACAACCACCCATTACCAGACATATTTTAACAATATTTTAACTTCTAGTCTCTTCTATCATTATTTAAATATTTGAGACATATAATTTTCCCCCCTGGCCATGCAAACTTCTGCAATCCATTCTGGTTTCATAAATCAGGCTCGTACTTTTCAGCATTAGTAAAAATATTTAATATCTGCAAAGTCTAATTATTGGTAGGGAAACAATTTCTATCATCACCCTTCCCTTATTAACACCTGGCAAGCATAGATAATACTTTGAAGAAATTATCAAATCTGATTGGAAAATCTACCTGGTATTGCACTTAAAAGTCTGCAAGCTGAACAGATAATTCAGTTATTATAGGGCCTTGCTGAGAATACAGACACCGTCAGACAAAGGCTAGTGTTGAAATATCCAGGGTGGCCAAAGCTTTCTTTAGCTTTGTTCCAGGATAAGCCTGTCTTTATGAAAATCCTTTTTGTATATTTCCCCCAAACTGTATTTCCTACATTTACATTTAAAATGTCATAGTGCTTCTAAGATACATTTCACCAATTTCCCTCTTGGCAAAATTGGCTGTGCTCTGCCAATGTTGTTTCTCTGAATCCAGGAAATTATGAGCACTACTCCTGCTCATTGCAGCCTTAAGAAAACAGTTCAAAGTGTGGCAACCAAAGACACATCATCCAAATCCACAGACAGCATGCAGTCCCCAATATCTCAAGCACCCCAATAAAACGGTGACATACAGAAATGGTTTCCTAACAGTTTAGAAATTTTAAACTTTTTTCCTATTAGGTCTCTAATTTCATTTTCCTTGAATAATTTTGAAGTAAAATGTAGAATATAGTTTTACATTCTAATTATAAAATTTAAAAAGCTTCTTTTTGTTTTTTAAAGGATTTCTTCAAATAATTAACTTAGTAAAGCAATTTAATTGGATACAGTACCTATACAATTAATTAAAATGATATCCTTGGAGATGGCAAGGGGTTTGAGAGAGCCAAGTATGCATGGGTATATAACAAAAAGATCTTTGGAATCTTTGAAGGTAAAGAAATTGCTTAACCTCCTTGAGATTTTGTTTTTGAATTTGTAAAATGTGGATAATTCAGTCCATAGGGTTTTTTAAAAAAAATTATTTGAAATAACATATAAAGTCATATCACGTAGTAGGCACTCAATAAACAACATATAAAGTCATATCACATAGTAGGCACTCAATAAATATTAATCCCACATTTCTGTTCTGCCCTTAAAAAGACATTACCAAATACAAATTTCTCATTCTTTTTTTCTTTTGTCATTAACATTCATTCCTATGGCCCAGGAGATATTGTGTATGTTCACAATTCCATATTATTCACCCTCACATATTATTTTGCCCAAATTCGCAACACTTCTATAACCAGCATTGTTTCTTGCCTGACAATAGCATGTTACCAGAAAAATTCCTCTCTGCCTTCCTTTCTCCTCCACTCTTGTTTCTATGACCTAATGGTCCTTTGGAAAGGTTTGGACAGGATTCCTCTCAAAGAACTCTCATCCTGGAAAAACAACATGACCCGGATATACTGTGAGTGTCCTATAAGGAATCCAGGTGGCTAGTACTTCTCAAAGGAAAAGAATTTAAGGTATATCAGAGCCACAAAAGGAAATAATACAAGCTTCAAAGAAATGATTTTCTCTTTTGCCCTCAAATATTTGATTGAAAAGGCAGGGGCTATTTATTAGACTTGCTGTTTAAAGAAATTTTCTTCTGCTTTCACAGCATGCCAGGGATTCTTGTTTCATTTTAAATCTTCTATCATTTTCTTAGAGTGCCTTAGAGACCAGTAATTTTACCACATACACATTACACAGATTTATGGAGACTTGTTTTCTTCTCTAAACATTTTTAGACAAAGGAATTTTAATAGACTCTTTCAAAATCCCAAAATATTTCTGTTTTGCACTTCAGTTTTACTTTCTATAATTTTATTCTTCTCCTTTTTACTATCTCCACTGAAACTAATTTATACTGGAAAGGTGGCCAAAAGAAAATCTTTCAACAGAGAATCTTTCTGGTGTCTCAGTATTGTCCCCTGTGGTCTGGATGAAGCCAGTGCATCTCAGTCCTGGTCGTGAGGACACCTTAGCTCCTATCTATGGTAAGATTCTCAGTTTTCTAAGTGAGTTGAAGGTAAAAAAAATATGTTCACCTTTTAATCACTGGCTCCTTCGAAGATGAAATTTTTGAAATCTTTGGAAACTCGTTTAACTCTGTTGAATTATTCCTAAAGGCAAATCTGCAACTATGTCAACACATTATATTCTATCAGCTAGAGCGCAAAGTGGTCATGTGAATTTAATGCAGAGAAAGTGGTGCTATCATTTTAGTACTTCAAATCAATCAAGAATTTCAAATTACATTAAAAGGAAAAAATTGTTTCCAGAGATCTTTTAATTGGGAAACTTTGTTGTTAGTGTGAACCAGATAACCCACTAACAAACAAATCCCACTAATTTACCTTTCGAAGCACCTTCAAGATCTTATGCCTGCTGGTTAAAAGAAAATAATAAAAATTAAAAAAAAAAAAAACTAAGCAAAACAACCTAGCATATCATACTGCTTAAGGCTCTTAGTTTTAGATTCAGAGAATGCAAATACTATATATCATTGATCCAGTTATGCTTTGCTAATGCTTAAAAAAATCAAGATCACACATTAGAGAATGTAGTTACATTCTAAACCTTAGACTAATATTTAATCAACAGACCCAGTGCTTATTTTCTTTCAGATTTAAAATTAGTTTGGCCTAGTGTCTTCAATTATAATGACCACTATATTTTAAAACTATTTATTATTGGCTATTTCTGCAATGATTACAAATAATTATCAGAAAAAATTACCTAAACTGCATAAATAGCATATAAACATCATTGTAGTAACAACAAAGGATAAAGATCATTTATCCTTCTCAACTTTTACAGTTTGTTGATGTTGGTTCTACTTTGCTATCCCAATAGATTTATATTAAATTATAGGAGATAGTTTTATATAAGGTTAGTGAGAGCATCACTAAGTTATTGTGTTAGTACATTATAGTCAACAATGGAAAAAATCTGTCTATATAACATACACTGAGGTAAACTAAGCAAGTTCATTGCCACTTAAACTTGCCAACTGCTAAAGGAAGAGCTCAACCACAAAATATTAAAGCATACCATAAATGTGTGAATACATGAATTGGTTCCACTTTAAAAATTCCATTTGCTACCAGGCAATACTAATGCATCCGGTGAGAGGTTTCAGGATTTCTTCAGAATCACTTCCTTTTCACCAGTGTTACCACACTAGTATATTTAACAGAGACATTTACATGCTTTGCATTTTAAGTGCCTCTAAAATCCAAGCACAGAGCCTGCACATTTCCGCCGCACCATCAGATGTAATGAGTTATGGTACTATCGGCATGTTGATAAGCTATAGCCCAAAGAAGAACAAGAAGGAAGTATAAAAAATATGGCCAGAGGATGGGATAAAATTATCAGCTAGTGTGTTTTCCTGTTTGGTTTTAATCTACATTTAATTAAATTCTTATCTTCTGTGTACTTATGGTCGCATTTGAATGGCGAGACTGCATTCATTATGAATGGTAAAACTTAACTCAGAGAACATTACATGTGGCTTCTTTAAAAAAGAGAAGAAGAAAAATGCCGTCTTTATTCTTTACACTCAGGTCCTATGAAAGGAAACCAAACTCTCAGGTCAAGTGGTGTAGCACTTAACCTTTGGGTTAACTGATTCGGAAATTTGGACTTAAGTAAATTTTAATGCCATTTTTAATTTTTACAATTTGGAAATGTTATTATCAAATTTTGAGCCTGAACAGAGCTGGCAAAGGAAGCAGTGAAGTGCATTAAGGAAATGCCTTCTTCATTCTTAAAAATAGAGATGATAACAGGAAGTTTTTATTAGTACTGCAAAATGTGTGCATTAGTCTGCATCCTTAATTATTAAAACCATTACATTTCCTTGTCTTTATATGCTGAAATTAAAAAAGTCTTAATTGCTATTAAATTTTTTTCCTGTGTCACAGACTCTTTGAATTCATTCAAGCATCCATTTATTCCACAGAAAAATAAAATGTTTTGAACATAGCATCACTTAATATGCCTACTAGTTGTTTCCTAACACTTTTTAGTTCTGTTCCAGGAATGGCAGGGCAAACTGAGGATGTCCTCCAAGTGCTATCTGATCCTGCAATTACATGCATGGTTTCCTCGAGTCAACTTAAACATTGTGTCAGCCTTAACAAAGGGAACGGAGGCAACTGCTTTTGATTTATGCTTGAACATTTATTGCTGAAGAATAAAGGTTTTGATAGAATTTGCTTTCCCCACTGATCAGAATTCACCGAAAGCAAGAATGAGAAACTCCTGGTTACATAACATTGTTCATACACACATGCATAGACACACACACACACACACACACACATATATATATATATATCTTAAGGAAATAAATATTATTCTGTCACATATTTGCATAACTTCCTAAAAGCAACAATTTATGACTAGTAGTTTAATCCTAACAAAGTAAGCACATTAAAAATAAGCATTTGATACTGCCCTGGTATTTTATTCAGTGGGAAGCACTAAGCAGCAAAAAAATAACATTTCGATTCAAGCATACAATTTTAGATAGTTACAATTAAATAATGGCAGCTAGCAATGATCGATTTCCCACCAAGTATTCCTAGAATAAATATATGGTGAGTAGCATCATTCTACCATGACTCAGCTTTGTTTTGAAAGGAGCTGCAAAGTTTCTAAGTTGGTCAGAATGCCTATCTAATTCACTAGAGACTATAACTTATTTTTTGTAATGAGGTACAAAGACCTTCCTCTGAAAAGCCACGGACAAGTCATTTTCCCAGAGACTCAAAAGGGGAGAAATGGTATCTTCAGTATATATCTCTTAGACTTCAAAAGTTTCTTTTTAAAATAACCAGTTATTTAAGTAGGCATTTATCCAATTCAGTAGGCAAATTTACCATTCTTCTGTGCATAGGTGGACACTAAAAACACAGCTGGGATGGATTTTAAAAACTAGTGATAATTCTACAACATTAAAGCATTTTTTTCCCCAAAACGAAACTTCTTAATTCTCAGAAGCTAAGCAAGCTAAATATTCCTAACTAATGACAAATCTGGAAGAATAAAGTGTCTTAGTTTTTGCTAATAATTGTTTTTTATTTGACAGGTAGAGTTATAGACAGTGAGAGAGAGAGGCAGAGAGAAAGGTCTTCCTTCCTCTGGTTCACTCCCTAAATGGCCGCCATGGCAGGTGCTATGCCGATGCGCAGCCAGGAGCCAGGTGCTTCTTCCTGGTCTCCCACGCGGGTGCAGGGGCCCAAGCACTTGGGCCATCCTCCACTGTACTCCCGGGCTACAGCAGAGAGCTGGCCTGGAAGAGGAGCAACCGGGACTAGAACCCAGCATCCATATGGGATGCCGGCGCCGCAGGCGGAGGATTAACCAAGTGTACCACGGCGCCAGCCCTTTTAATAATGCTTTACTTTAACATGTAATACATGGGTTAAAGATAAGAGGGGTAACTTGTTTCGCTTTATTTTTTAAAGAAATACGTTTATAAGTATAGTTACATTTATTTTTAAGATTGTTTTACTTAAAGGTAGAGTGACAGAGATAGAGATAGAAATAGAGAGATAGAGAGAGAGAGAAGGAGATAGATAATATCTTCTATTTTCTGATTCACTCTCCAAATACCTGGAACAGCTAGAGCTGAGCCAGGCCAAATTTAGCAGTCCCCAACTCTATCAGTCCCCCATGTACCCAAGTACCTGGGTCGTCATCTGCTTCATTCCAGGTACATTAGTAGAAAGTTGAGATTGGAAATGGAACTTGGACATGATTTCAGATACTCCGATATGGGATGTTAGCATCGAAAGCTTAAGCTGCTGTAGACACAATGCCTACCCCACAAGACTTTTTACTTCGGAAAATCCATATATGAATGATGTCTTTGCACATATACTAACAAGATGTTCCTTGTTTGGCCTTTATTGGAGGAATTGAAAGCTTAAGATTATTCAATTCAACAAATATTAAACAATTTATTATTAGGCAGTTACAAGGAGGCACTGGTTCAATAAGACAACAAAGGCTTTACACAGAAATATACCATAGAAAGCCAACCACTATAAATTAGCTCGTTAAGGGTAAAAACTGAGGAGTTAAGGTGGGAAAGATCTGATATCAAAGTTGGATATTAAAAGAAGAGCTAGAGCTTGTGAGGAGCACAATTCTGTAGATGTGTAAAAATTAACATATGCCAAACCCTTACTGCTCTCTCAACATCACTGAAGGACTGGGATTTACCATGACAAGACTTGCAAAAGAAGAGGGGCAAATAATTTCAATATGAAGTTGTCAGATCACAAGGATAAAAAGGTTTGTGTATAATAATATGGTCCAGGCTGCCGCCAAATCATGCCTGTGCCCTGAATCAAGCTGCATTAGCCTTCTTTAAAATTTTTAAAATGTATCACTCATTTCCCTGCCACAGAACTTCTGTGCGAGAAAACTCCATAAGACTGTGTGGATTAAAGACTTAAATCTGGGCCCACACCGTGGCTCACTAGGCTAATCCTCCACCTTGCGGCAATTGTGATCAATTTCAGTTCACAACTGATCACATTGATAGGTCTAAGAGTCAAAGGGATCACACAAACAAGACTAGTGTCTCCTAATACTAACTGATTGAATCAAAAAGGGAGAGAATGATCCATCACAGGAAGCGGGATACACAGCAGACTCAGAGAATGACAGATGTCCTAAATAGCACTCTGGCCTCAGAATCAGCCCTTAAGTCATTCGGATATGGCTGAAGAGCCCATGAGAGTATTTTAGGCATGGAAAACCAAGACACTCTGGCAAAAAAACAAAAAAAAAAAACAAAAAACAAAAAAAACAAAAAAAAAAACACAACACCTACATGAAAGATCTCTGCGAGTGAGATCCCAGTGGAAAGAACAGGGCCATCAAATAAGGAGGTACCTGTCTCTGAAGGAAGGAGAGAACTTCCACTTTGACTATGGCCTTGTCTAAATAAGATCAAAGTTGGCGAATTCAACAGGCTTCCATAACCTTGGCAACTCATGACTAGAGCCTAGGGAGATTATTGACACCATAAACAAGAGTGTCAATTTGTTAAGTCAACAACAGGAGTCACTGTGTATTTACTTCTCATGTGGGATCTGTCCTTAATGTGTTGTCCAATGTGAAGGAATGCTATAACTAGTACTGAAACAGTATTTTACACTTTGTGTTTCTGTGTGGGTACAAACTGATGAAATCTTTACTTAATATATACTAAATGGATCTTGTGTATATAAAGAGAATTGAAAATGCATCTTGATGTGAATGGAATGGGAGAGGGAGTGGGAGATGGGAGGGGTGTGAGTGGGAGGGAAATTATGGGGGGGGAGCCATTGTAATCCATTAACTGTACTTTGGAAATTTATATTTACTAAATAAAAAAAATAAAAAAAAGAAAACTCCATAATACTCCAGCCCACATCCTATCTAAGTTCATCATTCAAATTCAGCTCATGTAAGTGTCATTTCTTCAAGAAAGCATTCCCTATCTGCCCCCTCCAACACACACATACACCCAGGCACACACAAACTCATACCTATTCTGGATGTATTTACCTGGTTATATGCCATTAAAGAACCATGCTATTTTCTATAGTGGACCTCTCTCAGTCCATGACTATACACTCATTAGTCTCTGTCCTTCTGACTAGACTGTAACTTCCATGAGCAAATGAACCTACTCTATTTTGGGTTCCTATTACATTCTCAGTATCTAGGTCAAGTGTAACACCAAAGAGTTCAATGTATACAAGACTGCAAGCATGAGGCTTTCTGATCACCTTTGTAGGTTCGTAGTACTGGGAATATGATGGACTATGGCAAGAAGTGCTGCTTATCTGATACCATTGCAAATGGTTAGGCATACTGTGTGAACCATGCATTTCCCATTGAGGAGCACACACTTCCACAGTAAGTAAAGGGGATAGGGAGCCAAGAGCTGCAGGAACCAAGTGTTTCTCTGTGTACCCCAGCTTCCCTCTCTAGGCAGGTTAGAAAATAAAGCAAGACCAATACTACAACAGCACTCATATTTGCATGTCTATGAGACACATAGCTATGATGCTTTTAAGATCTGGGGTTTGCTTGATCTGACTTAAAATGATCTCATACATTGAAGAATAAATAAGTCCACAAGCCCTTTCAGTAATAACTCAAATATTTATTATTGTTATTTTTCATAGCTGCCCTTCAGAAAAATATACTTTAAACCACATAGAGAGTGGTAAGAGTAATCTGTGAATAGATAAAACTTTGAGCTGATGGAAGAAAATGTGTTTTTGAGGATTGTGTGCATTAAATATACATGCTCAAAAGAGGCCAGTATAAAATGTTCTTTCTCATTTAATAGCTGAAGGAAAAGTAAATGAAAGGAAGCGGGGTGGTTGTGAGTCTCTCTCCAAAGAGTTGGGATAGAAAGCATGGGAATTGAAGAACAGAAGACACACGGGGTTTGGTTCATCAAGGGGTAATCTGACAAAGGGAGTACAGAGGATCCCAGGTATCTCTATGTTTCAGATAAGACTCCCCAATGCTCCCTGACTTCCATATCATCCTTAGAATAGTGAAGCAACCAGGATCTTGCATGTAACTGGCTAGCCCCACTCTGTTTGCCACTGACACTCAGTCTCAACACCATTCCCCAAGTTCTGAGACAATCAGAAACAACTTATTATGAGGTTTATCTCTGGAGTTTTTTCAGTCACTCATTCCTAGACGGTCACGACTCACATGACCCTTATCCCCAGTCTACTCTCATACAATTCTGACCATCTCCTCCTACCATCCCTTACCAGTCCCCAAAACCCTGTGGCTTGTAGTGAAGGGAAGTTACAAGCAAATCTTACATACCTTGAACCTCTTCTATGAACAATTACTTTATCTCCTTGCTCTTGCCCTGTATTGCAGAAGCAGAAAGATGACCATAAGATCTCACATTTCCTTGACCTCTTCTCATCCAATGATCTTGCTATCTACCCTGCCTGCAACAACTCACTTATTTGGCCTTTTTATTGCCAAAATGTTTGGCCCCATCCTGTATAGTTTCCACATCTGAGCATCCTACTCTCAAAATTTAGCTCCTGTTGTTCTAATTCACTCTTTCTAGAATGTTCACTCCAAAATTATTTAACTCCACTGGAACCTAAATCCAATGCTGCCACCTTTTCTCCATGGTTCTTCCTCCATTCATACTCCTCCTTCCCTCTTTATCCAGCTTAAACACTGTATCCCTCATCATCATCCCTTCCTTGCAAGTATTCTCAACTCCCTACACTCTTCCTTGCTTTATTCACTTTGGCAAAATCCCAACCCTGTTCACTCCAACATTCTACCTATCCTGCCTTTATACCTAGCAGAAAACTGGCTGGGGGAAAAAAACAGTTTTTGACTTAATTTAAATTTGTGATCAGTAACATCAAATATGTCAGCACTGTTTCCAAGAATCAATTATTTCTCTAGTCCATTCATTCTCCAGCAGAAAATCGCCCATCCATTCTCTCTCAACTGTGCTTCCTCATTCAGTAAGAAAATTGTAATAATCAGAAGAGAATTTAGTTTCCACCTCCACATCAATGCAACTCTTTGCCCCTGTGGCCATGCACTCTGCCTTCACACCTACTATTATGGAATGCCAACCATGCTTTTATTGAAGGCTAAGTCACACACCTTGGTGGCAGGTGCCCTCTCTCATTTATGCAAATATCAATTTTTCAGTCTCCCCTGGATTATTCCCAACATCACAACAATATACAATGTTTCTTGATTGTAAAGGATAACAATGACAAAATAAAAACCCTTCAGCTTTCATTTATGTGATTCATTGAAAGGAAACTTGCTGAAATGTGTGGATATTTCTGCTTTTATCTCCCAGTCAGATTTTTAAATAGGTACTCACTCCTATAGTCATAAAAAACTGATGGTGTCAGTGCCACCAACAATGTTAATAAATCTGAATCATTTCTTGGATCTTGCCTTGCTAAAGTACCAGCAACATTTAGCATGGTTTTTCCTTGGACCACTTCCTTCCTTTGGCTTCTTCTAGGCTCACTCTCCTGGTGTTCTTCTTACATCTTGGCTGTTCCTTCTCCATTTCCTTTGCTCTGTTGTCTGGCTTCTTACACTCTCTTCCTCTTTTATTCTGCCTAGACACTCTGGACTACCTTGTAATTTATAGAATTTCCCAGCATGTCCATGTCTCTACCTGGACATGCTTGCCCAAGATAAATACATAGCTAGTTCCTTTATGTCATTTAGGATTTCTCAAATATCCCCTTTCAACTCAGGTCTTCCCTCCCAACCCTATATTTTATTATAATCCTACTTTCTGCTTTAATTTTTCTTTCCATCTTACTTTTCTCCATAACATTTTTATCTACTTAACTAAATACACATTTTATACATTTATTTGTCACCTGCTCTTGGGATATAAGAGAAGTTAAGTCCAGCATACTACTTGATGCCTCAGGAAAAGCCTGCCCTTTAGTATGTGCAACAACTATTTATCAAGTAAATAAATAAATAGAACAACACTTTAGCTTTTTTACTATATGTTTATGCTCTATAATATTAGAAAATCAAAATTTTGTATTTTCCATGACTCTAAAATAATTATTTTTATATATTATTATACTGGAGTTCTCGTGGTATTTTAGAAATATAAAATTGCAAACCCATAATAAAGCTCATAAAGCTAATTTTACTACTTTTACAACATTATTTGGCTTTAGTATGTATTTTTATGCAATGAAAATAATTCGCCATCATCTTTTTATTGCTTTACAATTCACATTGCATGAGAAAAACACTACAATGTACAATGTTAGTATTAACAAATGTCTCTCATATGAACACTGACCAATGCTTTTTGTTTGTGTCTTCTCCATCTATGTTTTGTCCTTTGTGGGAGAGAGGAAAGAGGGTGATAAATGTGCTTCTGAAATATTTTTTCTGATGGAAGAGATTTCTATGAGGCAAATGGATTTAAGTGTGTAATAGTTACTATTTTTTAATCAAGCTTTGACTATCTGTGAAGTCCGTAATAAAACTGAGAAGCAAATAAAGATAGGATTTGGGTGGATTTCCTTGTCTTCAGGATCAATTATTTTGCCTTAAGTCTATTAGCTTAACTGTGCCAGTATTTTTTTAAATATTTTATTTACTTATTCATTTGAGAGGTAGACATAGACCTTCCATCCACTAGTTCATTCCCCAAATGACCGTAACTGCAGGAGTCAAATTGCTTCCGGGTCTCCCATGCAGGTGCAGGGGCCCTAACACTTGGGCTATCTTCTGCTGCTTTCCCAAGCCATAAGCAGAACGCTAGATTGGAAGAGGAGCAGCTGGGACACAAACCAGGGCCTGTATGAGATGCTGGCACTGCAGGAGGTAGCTTAGGCCACTATGCCACGGCACCAGCCCCAACTGTGCCAGTATTAAGGAACATTTTCAAGTCATTTAAAGCCCAAGACAAAACTCTCTTGGGGGTATAGTGAGGATACAGGGAAGAGGAAAATGGGTCATATGTAGATAAAATTCTGGAGAAGGACACAAATTTCAACCTTCTCCAAAACAGCTCTGAAAGGATGACATCAGTTATTGGTACCGGCAATGCGTTCCTTAAAATTGTCTACTGTTTTTTGCATCAACCTCTAACTTACCATTTCTGAAACATTCCAAGAAGACTTGAAAAAAAAATTGTTAAAAACAAATCTGCCCAGAAGCCCAGGAAACATTCTTAAGTGTTTCTACTGTTTGTATATAGTATATAGAAAATGCATTTACTGTTTGTACAAGAGTAAGAAAAGGTATGGACATGAAGGACAGCTGAAGCTGTACTCTCAGGAGAAAAAGTAAAATTTATACATGCTGTGTATATTCCTAAGGAACAAATTCTACAGTTAGGAATGTATTTATATACCACTCCCTATAAGCACAAATGTTCATAAATACAATCCCAGTAGATAAGAACAACTGAGCAGAATTATGGAATATTAAGAATAATAGAAAAAACTAAGTACTTCATATGATTCCTGTACTGTATACAGTTTGCATCAAGCAATTGATCAGAAAAAATTAAAAGTACTATACTTCATGTACTTGCTATTGCGTGTGACAGAGTTGTTTGATATATATGAGTTAAAATCTTAAAAATCAAAAGTTCTTACTTGACTATTCTTCAACAGAACTCTTGCTGGAGCATAAATACAAAATATTTGCTATCTCCCTCCCTCCATGACCTTAAACAGAGAGATCCAAAAACAGAAAGTCATTCAAATATGCATTGGATTGCAAAGGTGTTCTCAGGAGTACTAAGATAGTCACCATATTCCTTAAGGATTTGATTCTTAGGTTTTATATTTTAGTTGTTTTTTTTTTTTTTTTTTTTTTTTTTTTTTTTTTGGCTGCCCTCTTCCTATTGTTGCCCCAGTGTCTGCTGCCAAGAAGCACTTTAGTGTCTAACCCAGTGTGCTTTGAGACGCCAACCAATCCACCTGTACAGACTGGGCCTAATTTAACAAGGAGTAGGTAACTGGGTTCTGAGTGAAGACCTGAAGGACTCTTGTGACAGTGAAATGTGAAGATTAAAACGTACTGCCTCTTGTGGTATCTAATCTAGTCGTAGTTTAAGTCAGAATTTATGCTTGCATCTGTTGAAATGTACACATACATTTAAACTTAATTGCTTTCTGTTTGTTTTTCTTCATCTTTCTGGTTCTTGGCTATGTTCTGGAACACAGCAAAACTGTATATATACAAGAAATATTATGGCCATTTTGCTGGCAAGATAACACACTTTGTAAGAAATGATAAACATGTAAAGCTATGTGGAGGGGTGAGCATTTGGACACATAGTTAAGATATCTGTAGAGCGTATCAGAGGGCCTGGGTGTGAGTGCCAGCTCTGCTCCCAGGTGCAGGTTGCTGCTAATGCAGACTCTGGGAGGCAGCAGTGATGGCTCAAGCAGTTTCGTCCTTGACATTCATGTGGGACTCTGGATTCTGTTTCTGGCTCCTGGCTTTGGACTCAGACCAGTCCCATCACATGCGTTTGGGGTGAACCACTGGATGAGAGATCTTTCTCTGTGTCTGTCTCTTTCTCTGCCTCTTCAATGAACAAATAAATAAAAGTTATGTGGAGGGTTTTCAGTTCAGGCAGGTCAAGGGTCAAGTTTCTTCAGTGGTCCCACATTCAAGTTTATGTGACACCAACTCTATCATACTGTTCAAGTTCAACCCCAACAAGACAAAAATTAAAATCATACATCTGAGATGCACAGGCAGGGAGGCAGGTACCCCGGGACTATCTCCATAAAAGGTTGGTGATGACACGGCCAAGGTAATGGGTGACTTCAAGTGTGCAAGATTGACAATGAGACAATAATCAGAACAGGCCCAACTGAGGTGACACTTTTGGTCTTTTCCCTGGTGGTAACCAAAGCCCCCAAGGAATGACCGACAAACTAAAAGAAGCAGAAAAACACTGATTACAGTGACAACAGCACTTTGAAACAGACGGTCAACACTACATTTTAGATAGTATACTCACCATTAGCCCAAGACCTCTGTGGAACTGTTAAAGACATTGAGAACTTCCCAGTCTGTGGGCCCCAATGTAGATGTCTGTCATTCTCATTACATCGTCAGGGACATCAGTGGTATAGGGGGGTACTGGCTAGTTAATAACTACAAATGAATTTCAGTAAAGGATCACTTCAAATCTAAAATGATAATTGCATGAAGGTTATCTTCTCTTGATAAAACATGTAATTTGACAGGGAATATTCTCAAATTTGGTTCAAGACTGCCTTGAACACAAATCCCATCTTTCCCAGGTCTGACATTTTGAATCTAAAAAGGACACACAGAGACTTCCATAGGTCAATGAGCACATTGGTTTTATATCCAAAACCATGTGTGCCTATGCGTGAGAATGAAGAATTACATGTGGAAAAATTTTTGTAATAATTAATTACTAAATTCAGACAATTAATAAGTTGATAAAATAGTGGCTATTACATTAGTTTATTGGTCAATATGAAGAGCAACTGCTACTTAATGTGGTATTAATTAAAATATCAGAGATATTATTTATAGAACAAATTCGTGCAAGATCTTGAATTAGTAGAAAAACAATTTTCATATAGAGAATCCCAAATCAAATATTCGGATAGTAAGACGTTTTCTAAAAATTACAATATTCTTACAGAATATTCTTCTATTTGTCCCCAATCATTGGTAAACCTAATAGACAACCCAAGCATCAATAAATCCTCAAGTGTTTATTAATTTCTTATTCTGCTTCTAGGGTCTCTGTGTGGAAGTGATAATATGACTTGTGGATTTGTCTGAGCAATGATCAATATGCTTGATGTTCTGTTCCACAGCATGGAAGAAATGAAAGTAATAAATGTAAACTGCTTCCCCTACATTTTAACTGTTGAAAAATAATTATTTCATCTGCTTATTTTTTTTAAGACTGCCAAACTGGCTCCTTCAGAATGCATTATCCAATGGGGATGGTGTTAGTCAAGTGCATTAACCTACCCTGAGGTTTTTCAGAGGCAGACGGTCAAGAGCGTTTATATGAAATATATATTAAATTGGCAGATATCTGTAAATGTCTAAATAGTGAAGATACACCAGAAATTTCTAGAGTTATTTTTTACTCTTTGTTATGTTCCTTTGATGGCTTCTGTATTTATGGGCTCCCAATTAATCTCATAGATGTATTGGAACCTGCAATGAAATTTGACTTCAACTTTAGTTCACTACAATTTTAGCCAGGATGGCACATAACAAATTTCACTAGATTAGAGGGGGAAAAATCAATACTGAAAATCAGGTAGATGTTTAAACATTAAAACTTAATATCTTAATACAATATAAATCCAAGTGACATCTCATCTTTAATGGTTTATCAATACTGAATTACTTTTGTTCACAAGTCATCTGTACAAGAGTTTACAGAGATATTTAAGAAGCAGATGACGGAGGCACCAGCTTGCTTCTCTTGACGGCCCCTTGAGAAGTGTTAGCCCAGCTTGCTGCAT